>NC_134266.1:85704447-86004447 GCF_031893055.1 Leptodactylus fuscus | reverse complement strand
GGGATTCGCTAGAATCTGCTGCGCCCAAACCATGCCACTTACATAACTTGGGAATTCAGCCTTCGGCTGAAGCCCCACGTTGCGGAAATGCAGCTTTTTTTGTTGCAGATTTTGCTGATATTTTTAGAGACAAAGGATTGAGCAGAAGGTAGAATTATAAGAAGTTCATGTATATTTCCCATTCCTTTTGTAGACATTCTTGGCTTTGGCTCCAAAAAAAACTGCAGCAAAATCTGCAACAAAAAAAGCTGCATTTCCGCAACGTGAAGCCTTAACCTTAAAGAGATTTTCTGAAATCTTAAGAAACTGTGCACAATTACGGAATAGCAATACTTACCTGTTAAATCCAAGGCCACTCTGCTGGTTCCTTCCACTGTGTGTTTACATGTCTTGATCGATGGCTTCCCCTTCTATCTATGCGACTGCTGAAACCAATCACTTACATCAGTGGTCTTGGACTGCACATGACTGAGGGCATTAACTGGCTCCAGTGGTGCTGTGGGTAGACATCCAAGCTACAGTGACTGAGAATTTAACAGATAAATATAAGTTGTTTTGTTTTTTATGCCACTCACTCCCATCTCATAAAACTTTAAGCAAGAATTAGAAGTTTCTATGTTAATATACCATATCTTGCATAAATTCTCTGTGGGCCAACTTTATATTTGTAATGATGTTCAAAGAAAAGGAACTTAGAACAGTAAAGTAAGAATGGGTGGTGTTATTCTTTAAGAACAAAATACATTTTGGTGACTACAGAAACCACCAAAGAATTTGGAGTGCTGCCTCATTCCTGTTTTGCGCTTTTTATCACTACATATATACCACCAAACATTGACTGTATATACACATTGCTCGTTTTTACAAGATCGAGATGCATTGTCCATCCTGTGTTTATAGCAAAATAAAATGTCTCCATGCAGGATGTCATTGGCCCAACAAGGAAACGCACACACAAAATCCTTCCTGTCTTATTTCTGTAACAGCTTAATCTCATTGTTACAGTTCTTGTGTTCTTTCTATGTATACTTTGAGTAGGAGCAAGTCCCATGTCTCTTCTCGCTTCTCTGAATGTACATGATGGTCTTTGTTTGCTGTTTGTTCATGTTTTATAGAATATTATTCATTGGACATTATTATATTCATTATGATATATGCTCCCTAGTAAATTCAACTTTTTACTCTTCCAGCTTGTGATGAAGATACAGGATATTTTTGATGCGAAACGTGGAAAGAAGAAGGTTAAAATCCAGCCTTTTACTGGCCACGATACTACATCAAAAGGTATGTGTTTTGTGGGGTTAATAACATAGCTTCTTATAGATCTCTTATCAGGAAGCTACACTATTTTGTAAGGTATACTAATGTTATTCACTTATTTTCATTGTTTAGGGGAGGCGAGTGAATCTGAAAGTGAAGCAGAGGATCGTCAGAAAAGTAAGCAAATGGATACTGCTATGTATAATTTACTATATTAGGTTTTGGAGGAACAAGTAACTGTCTTTGTGAAGGTTTCAGCCCTCTAACCTTTGTGTTTTGTTACTATATGTTGTATTTCCAAATATCTACTTTTAGACAAGTCTTATTTGACAAAGATGTTGGTGATGAATTACTGCTAGACACATTTTAGGCCTTCATCCATTATGTGTGAGCCACAATAAATTCATTAAGCAGTTGCATGGACCATGCATGAGAACTAGCTTCCATCAGCACATAATTCATGAAGCTCACACCACTCCCTGTCCCATTAAAGCCAGCTAAAATCACTTCCCACCTTCTTTTTCTTAGAGCTAGCAATAGATAAAATTTCCAATTTTCTTTTTATGATAAAAATGTTCAAACGACAAGTTAAACAATGGTTTTGCAAATCCAGAATACCTGGTCATTCTGGATGGACCAGCTGATTTATCCTGGATGACTAGGAGCATGTGTTTACTTGAAATTTGGGCAGGACTCCTAGGTTGTCTTCCTTAATCTCATGACGCCCATAACAATGTTTCCCAATACTTAATTTAAATGAAACCGTATGCAGCAGAATACGTTTTTAGCACTGTCAGGTTTTGATCCGCGTGATTAAAATATAATAATAAATCTCCTTGAGTTGGAGTGTTTACTAGATATGGCTTGAGATATTCTCCTGTAAATATTACAGTAAGTCCACATAGGATGGATATACTGCGAATTTAGTGCAGTACAATGCAAATATCATCTAAGACCTATGAAAAGTATCGCACGTAAACTGAGGTCAATTCTTAATGTGGATTTCAAACTTTGCAGCGCCTGAAATAAACATGTAGCATGTCATGATTTGTGTCCTTGGAACTGCAGCAAAATCTGTTACGAACTTTGCTTTATTTTTTTTAGAAAAAAAAAATTCTAAAGTTGTTTTTTTTCTCTTAACAGAGCACCACAAGCGTGTGAATCAGTTCCACAGCTCCTTAAAGCGGAACCCTCACTATCAGACTTTGGAGAGAGACCTGATCGAACTCCAGGAGCAGCAACTTTTTGAGTTGTTTGTAGTTGTTTCTTTGAAGAAGAAGCCTTCTGGAGATGGTTATATCCCCTACATTACTCAACAATATCCTACTAAGGTAAAGACCTGATAACCCTGTCACTATTAGCATTTTCTATTCTTTTTGTCACTTATATTTTAGAGTATAGCTAAAGAGGTGCAAAAAATGGTCATTGTCAAGCTGGCCTGTGACTTCTATGTTCTGCTTCTGTCTCCCCTTCTCCTTCTGTCTCTACCCACTTCCCCCATAGATTGTAAGCTCTCGCGGGCAGGGCCCTCTACCCCACCGTGCCAGTCAGTCACTGTTAGTATTATATCTACCTGTATATTTTGTGTATTGTATGTAACCCCCAAATGTAAAGCACCATGGAATTAATGGTGCTATATAAATAAATATTAATAATAACAATAATAAAGCAATAAAATAATTCTGAATGTTTAACTTAAGTTTCAAAAACTTAACAGCGCCAGTCAAGCACAGCACTTCTATCCCTTTGTTACAGCGATCAGTGGGCATCTCAGCACCCAGACTTCCATCAATCAAAACTTTACACATAAAAATTTAGTTAACTATATATTTCCATATATGTAATGTATGAGCCATTATGAACAAATATACTCTGCGCAAATCTAACCACACCAATAACAGTGCTAAAAATGATTGTCTGACCAGTTATGTAAGGCTCTGTACATAATACGTATGGATTAATCTTGTTGTGTATTTTTAATAGAATGACCACCCGCTGAAACAGTCTAAAGATACAGAAGAGAGGCTCAAAGTCATACCACAGTTTTGCTTCCCTGATTCTAATGACTGGGCTCCCACTTCAAATCTGAAAAGGTAACATGAAATCTGATAGTCAGATAGACATATCAAGAACTATACATATCAATGCATATCAACACCTATACATACCAACACTTATACTTCGTTCTTTTGTCTAACCGTGTAACTGGAATTTTTTTTTTTTTCATCTTCAGTGAAACATTTTCTTTTGTACTAACTGGAGAAGATGGAAGCCGATGGTTTGGCTACTGTAAGAAACTTCTGGTAAGAACTTATAGTTCTGCATATATGTTATATTGGAAGTATATTAATAAAATATGAAAAATAAGAGTTCATTGTTTTCTTTTTTTGCCTGAACTGCTGCATAAAGATGAGGCACCTGATTTTTGCCATATTTTTAAATGGAATTCATCACCAGAACCCAACATGTCGAGATAGCCCCCACAGATAGATAGGTAGGGGTCGCCTGACTCTAACAGGATTTTACCCTTTGATGGAATTGGTGGCTTCATTGCCTAGATAGTGTTTTTTTTTTTTTTGTAAATAGACAAATGAGCTCTTTGGAACTTTGCCACTTACTATGGGCATTATTGTTGCCTCAAAGACCTCATAAAAACAGCCATGTCTTGGCAAAGGAGACACCAATTCACAGTTTATTCAGGTGACCCTAACCTATCTATCTGAAGGTCTGGATTGATATGCTGTGCTTTGGTGGCAGGCTACCTTAAACTTTACTTATTGGGTTTTATGTCTTGTCTCTGACTTACCATGGCATACACTTTCCAACACCTCTGAATCAATCATCTCATTGCTGAATCGTTGTGGAGACAAGGGCATTATGCCCACCTGCACTTCCTTAATAGGTGACCATAAACATTAGATGAATGTCAGCCAAATATGCTGATCTTGGAGGGATTAGATAACCATTTAATGTGTATGGGAGTGTCCTTATTGATTGAAAAAAGTCCCGATTCTTTGTTCCCAAGGGAGATAAGCCCATGCCACTGGTTTCCGGTAAAGCCATAATTCCCCGCTACCTATTAAGAACAAATCCATATTCCAAACATGCATATTTAGGGGCAGATTAGGAGGAATAACTTTCACCTGTTGAGTGTATGAGTTGATAAAGCATCCACTGCAAGAATTTCATTAATCTAAGTAATCGCTGGTGCTATACAGAAGATTGGATGCGCTCGGCTCCAGCCAGTGTCCATTCACCTCCTTCTGAATTATTGCTGGAGATACGTCCTCTACTTTTAGAGCTTTTAAAAACCAATGTACTTTTTTTTTGTGCATATTAAGTGTTATAATGAAGCACAATATAAACCATGTAATTCTTTTTTTCCCCATTTTAGCCACAAGGTAAAGGAAAACGTCTTCCTGAAGTGTACTGTATGGTCAGCCGATTGGGTTGCTTCAATCTCTTTTCTAAGGTAATGCTAGAAAAAGATATCTTTACATTAGAGATTTGTCCATCATAGGTTATCTCTGTTTATGACATCCGCTAGCAATCTATCGTGAATATAAATTATGACGCATCAAATGGTACTTTTCCTCAGCAATGCAACAGGGACAGTGGATTTTTCTTTCATAGCCTATAAAAAAAAATCCACCATTTATAGACTTACTTGTTCTGAGAACAAAAAAATTGCATTTGAAAGGAGAGACCAGGGGTGATATCAGTTATCTAAGACTACATTCACACCTGCTGATCATTTGGATATTCTGTCCCCCATTCTGCTTGTAAATATGCAAACAGGACTTTTCTCTCTGCATTTTTCCTCCGGAAACCTGGAAGACCCCACTACAGTCTAACCACTTTTTACATGAATTGGGTTTCCGTTTTTTGGTTCCCCAAGCGGACCCCAAGAGCGGAAACCCCAGTGCAGGTGTGAACCTATCGTAAGGCTGAGTTTATATAGCCTTTCTTTTAGATTTGAGAGAAGCATCCACAGACCATCATTCACCTGAAAGGACAAAGCCGTTTTGGGCTTCCAATGGCTGTTATATTTTGGCATTCAGTATGTTTGTGCTAATCTTGAATACGTAGATTTTAATGGCTTACTAATAAACTCTTAATGAGAGTGCTGGATCGCTATAGGGTTTAGACTTTGTATGTTGTCATGCCTTGTTTTTTAACTGTATGGAAAAGAACAGATGTACTTTCACATACAACGATCGACCACCAAAAATGTATACCATGCTGTATGTTTATATTTTTTGTTGTCTTTTTCTTTACATTGTTGGCTAGGGCAATGTATACTGTTGTTGTAAGGCTATACAGCACACTACCATTGCATCATAGGTATATGTTTAGGGATACAATGTATAAATCTAATGAATACATATTTATTTTAATTAATGTATTAATTTCTTTTTTTCATAGATTCTAGATGAAGTAGAGAAAAGGAGAGAGATGTCTCCTGCTTTGGTGTCGCCATTTATGCGCAGTGTCATGGAGGCTCCATTCCCAGCACCAGGAAGAACCATAACTGTGAAGAGTTTCCTGCCAGGATCAGGAAATGAGGCAAGTTTATTAGTTTATATGAAGTAGGAGATAATATAATATCACATACAGTTATTTGACCTGGGGCAGGTTTGTGGGAGAGAAATAATAATGATTCTCTATTATCTTTCCAGGTTATTGAGCTATGCCGACCCATGGATTCTAGACTGGAGCATGTAGACTTTAACTGCCTATTCGGCTGCCTCAGTATCCACCACCTCATCAAGGTCTTTGCTTCACTTCTGCTGGAGAGACGGGTTATCTTTGTAGCTGACAAACTTAGGTAAATCCTGCTGCGTTGAAGACTAGATGTTTTTGGATAAAATGAGACCAGGAAGCTAGTAGCACTTGTCGTGTCTCCTCAGATATTCTATGTTTTCCTCGCCAACTGTACACCTCTCAAATATTTCGAGACATACTATTGTTGCCACTGGTCACTTACCTGTGTATTTTGAGCAGTCCCGTATGTCTCTTCTCAGACATTTTATGTTTGCCTCGGCAACTATTCGCCTCTCTAATATTTTGAGCCATACTATTATTGCCACTGGTCACTCACCTGTGTATTCTCATTTTTGATAATGTAGACATCTTGTGACCTGCAGCGTATAAATATAGTAATAACTATTCTGTTTGGCATCAAATCTGACAAGTTATTACATTTATTTCTCCTTAGCACTTTATCAAAGTGTGCTCATGCCGTGGTTGCCCTGCTTTATCCTTTCACATGGCAGCACACCTACATCCCAGTTCTTCCAGCTTCCATGATTGACATTGTCTGCTCTCCTACTCCATTTCTTATTGGAATCCTGTCCTGTTCATTACCTCTGCTCAGTGATCTTCCTATTGAAGAGGTGAGTCTTAAGGATTTGTATTTTTTTTCTTTAGCTGGATGGAATTAACACATTGTTGGTCTATATTAGATTACTGTACATCAGTAGTGAGCTTATAATAACATACAAAAATTCACTTACAGTTACAATTAGGGTTGAGCCGATCTTGAGTTTTCAGGATCGATTTTAAAATCCAATCACTTTCCAGTGATCCTGATCGTGAAATTTGCTCGATCGCCGATAGGGATCCGATTGTTTCCGATCCCAATCGCTCAACCCTAGTCAATGCTTCTCTATGGGAAAAGTCACTTTTAGGGTAGAGCCGATTTTGAGATTTCAAAATCTGATTTCAGATCATTTTCCAGCTGATCCCGATCGTGAAATTTGCTCGATTGCCGATCGGGATCTGATCTTTTCCGACCCTGATCACTCAACCCTAGTTACAGTATTTGAGAAACTCACAGTATTTTCATTATTATTTACTTGTATATTTTTCTTTTTAGGTATTAATTGTAGATCTGTGTGCAAACAAGTTTCTTCAGCAGGTGAGAACTCTTTGATGTCTATGCTAAATATTAAGTTTTCTTTTACTCATTTATATTCCTGTAAATCATGGGATGGGTATGAACAAGATAAATTGCCTTAAATTTACATATAATTGTTTGTCTTTATCATGGTCTATCTAAGAAATACGAATGTTATGGAGTTTTCTTTATCGACTATATTTTTGTGCAGATAGGATATTTGGTGACACCTGTGATAATTGACTCAATGCAAATCAATCCATCAGTCTGTTTGTTGGGTGGCGATGTTCACTCTAGGTGTATCCTTCTGTACACCACACCATTATGTGCATTTAGGTCATCCGCTTTCACCTGAGCTCAGGAGGATGCAAGTCCCTGCCCTGTGATTGCAGACAAGGCCTTTTGTAGAGCAGTTGCAAAATGACAGCTCCAATCCGGTCCCTGGGGCAGTTCGCCAAAATGAGGGAGTTTACTAGATGTACCATCTGGCCTATTTCCAACTCCTCCACCCTTTAGCACAGAGCTGAGTGCACAATGCACGTTTTTCTTGTCTGGCTTCATCCTGCCCATTGGATGATTATCACTTGGATACTTAGTTTAAGGTTGCCACCTTATCATACCCTATATATACATATGATTCATATGGGAATAGCAACCTACAGAACAGGAAGACTTGAGTTGGTGGCATTTATTTAAGAAATCATTAAGGATTGTATGCCTGTATATAGAATTGATTCATCCTGTTCATTGAAGGTGCTCAATATTACTCAAGCACTGTTTTGCAATACTTAAGCTATTGATCTTCATTCTTCACAGGCATCAGATGAAGATGACATTTTACCTCACAAGCTCCAGGCTGCTCTGGTCCAGATCTTAGAGCAGAGAAATGACATAATGTATCATGAACAACATTTCACAGAAGGTGAGCAAGAACCATAAGAAACCTAATATTGGTTACTTTGAATCTGGTGTTTTTCACTACAAAATGGTATTGTCATTCAAAACATACAAGAACTCCGCATAGACAACTTAAATTTTTTGACGCAAGAACAAAAAGACATTAAAAAGGCAAAAGACATAATTTTATCTGTCTTGTACCCTTTAGCAGAGGGATCCTTATAGCCCCTTTAGCATCCACAGCCTGGTAGAGACTGTCAACTTTGCACCCCATATAGTTACACCCCTGCTCTGTGTGATTACTTCTTAGACAGCCTTGCTTCCTATAACGTATAAATGGGCCTGCAACTCCCTTCCAGGCCCGTTTCAATGGCATTGCTATTTGCAGTTCATAGAAAGGCAGTGAGTGGGCACCTATATAAGGATCTGCCCGCTCCTCTGTGTTACCAGTGACCACTAATACACATCAGAATACAGAATTCAGAGAGGCAATGCATTAGAGAAAGTGGTCAAATTGTATTCACCATGTTCCTCTCCCAGTCACCCAAGTCTGACCCAACAAGGCAGCCCATGTGAAGTTTGTAATGTTGCTGTGATCCAGCGCACATATAGCCACTTCTGGCAAAACCAATCTGTGGAACGTGTATTGAAAGTGAAGATGCTGTAAAACACATACAGTGATAGTATATATATATATTTCTTACTTTCTTGTACACTGCCATTATTTTTCCACATCGTTTTAATATCAGTCGCTGTCCCATATAGAACTCATAATCTTCATTGCCTATGAGTATGTCTTTGGAGTGTGGGATAAAACTAGAGTGCCTATAGGAAACCCCTGCAAAAAAAACAGAGAGAACATATAAACATGTTGCAGATGTTGCCCTTGCAGCTACAGTAATGACCTGGCAATAGGCAGTGGACAACACATTCAGTGGTAGTGAGACACATAATGGGCAGAAATTTACACTGATTTTATTTGTGTACCGCTGCAAAACACAGGGGAGCAGGATTTACTAATGGCCATGTAAAAGAATTCTGGCATAAAATGGGCATCATTTTTAGTGTATGTCAAATTGTGCTAAAAAAAAATTGTGCTGCGTTTTCACATTTTCTATTTTTCACATCACTTGGTGGAGCATTACTTCTATAAAGACAATAGATGCCAATGTCATATGTGCCAGATAGGCATTTGCTACAATCTATTTCTATGCTATTAATACATACGATACATTCTTCTTTTCTTTTTCAGAAGATGTTAGTCTGAATTCTTTGGTATCAGAAGCCTTTGTATGGTTCTTTGTGGAGATAGTTGGGCATTACTCTCTGCACATGTATGTGAACGAGAAAGGAGAAAGAATTTTCCAAAGAGAGTTTTTCCGGAAGTCCCACACTTCCCGGAGTGTACGCCAGTTCCTTGACCTCTTCATGGAGACTCAGATGTTTGCAGGTTTTACACAGGACAGAGAACTGAGAAAAAGTGTGGTGAAAGGTGAGGAAATGCCAAATAATTTGTGACAATATTTATTATGGCCAACATTAAAACTCTGCAGTATTGTAGCCCATAGGCTAAACAAGGTACAACTAGTTGTATGAGAACAAAAATGAGAAAAAAAGTACATTGTGATCGCTATATGGGGCTCACAATCTACATTTAAAACAAACAAAAAAAATGTATTAAATGTAATTGCAAGTATTAATAATGGGAATGTTTCTCTTCTGTATTATGAAATCACTACCATATTATCACCGTCTGTGAATTAAATGGAAAACGCTCTCTTTTTTTCTTCTTTAGGACTTTTTGAGGTTCGGGCCTGTGAATATCTAAAGACTCTCCCTGAAACAGAGCCCAGTGGAGTCAACAAGTTTTTGAAAGGCCTAAGTATGTCTGATTTTATCTTTATGTGTTTTTCCTCCTTGGGTTTCTTTTAAAGGGAATCTCCCACCTCTCCCAAGCATCATCTTCTACTTCTATTTGCAATGTTGTGCAAATCTTATGCTAATGAGGCAGTTGGTACATTGGGTGGTTAGGCCGTCAGCTCCTGGGGCACTGGTCTTGTCTCTCATACTCCCTTTTAGTGACACCCTGTGCAGTGGGGGTTGAGTCTCCCACCAATGTGACATTTTATGCTCTACTTGAGCAGCGATGACAGTGCAACCAGGGCTAAATGCCCACCCCAGTGTACTAACTGCCTCTTTTACATAAGACTTAAAAGTTATATCTTTACAAATCTACAAAAGACATAGCAAAGGTATGTTTTTTATCACTGTAATGTGCTCTGTGATGAGCTGGTAGCAGTTGAATATGCTTGGGGGAGGTAGTAGACTTCCATTATAGGAACTATTTAGGGTATGTCCACATAGGACATAGACACAGCAAATTAGCCACCTCTTCCAAATTCATTCAGTGCACATTCACCCTACATGTACAATAAATGGGATTAATATAATCTGCAGCTACTGAAAGATATAGATACATATAGATGGTAGAATTAAGAAGCTAGGTTATTATACAATAATATGAGACATTCATTTTACTGTGACAATAATGTAAAGATTTTTCATCACCAGTTTGATGACACTTTATATCCATTTTATTAATCTAATAAAACTAGACAAAGTACATAGATGTCAGTCATGATATAAACCAAGTTCTATAATCCTCTTCAATTTGTAAGCATCAATAGATTGCATTAATAAGACCATGAAAAATAGGGGGGTCTATGAATACTTTGTTTTATCTAGAATTCATCTGTCATTTGTATAACACGTACTGGTTCTGTTTTTCAGGTAATAAAATGAAGTTTCTTCAAAAGAAATAAACTGAACACAGTGTCAGTCTATGCTACAGAGTTGTCAGTGTTGCCCTCTCCCAACTTCCATCAGATTTCCCAAGTGAAGAATTGAAGGAGTCTTCATTTTTATCATTTGACCTACAGGGAAATGAGGAAATATCCTCATGAATGGTTAAAAGTTGGAATATTTGAACATATATGTCATATAAAGGAGGGGAGAATTCAGACTTTGTCCAATGACTCTTGGTTGCTTATAAAACCATTTACCTGGACTAGTCATTCGACAGTGCTACATTCTGGATGACTAAACTTTCCACTCTGAAAATTTAAAGAAACTGGACTTTTTGGATCTAGTTGGATGGTAGTCTACATATCGTCATCAATCGTAATGGAAAAAACATGCTGAGAAACTTATCTGCTCATGAGGTCAAAATGGCCCATTTTAGAAGACTGTCAGTGCAATATCACATAAGTTCTGGCGTTATTCTTACGATACTGACTGATTTTTAGAAACTCAGCACGAACGCATAACTTGAGGAAAAAAAGCCAGTGATATGTTGTAAAAGCACTTCTTATAATTTATATGTAAATACGGGATGAAACGGAACTCGTCTTCCCTACAAAGATTAATGATCTGCATATAAATCATTCCGCACCTATGTATATAATAATAATGTATGACACTGGACTTGCAATAAGAAATATTCCATGGGACAGATATAAAAAAAAACCTCTTGAAACTGGTTGTGACTTATCACTGTGAAATGTACCATAATGGACACTACTGTGTAAATAATATTACTGTATAACGTGTGGGGCAGTGCTGTTCTTAGTTTGTATACATTTACAACGCAAATAGAAATGCACTTTATTTAGCACAACAGAAATTGTCATGAGATTTAAAGAAGTTTTCTGGGACAAAAACATTGATGGCCTAATATCAGAATAGTCCATCAATGTTTAGTCATGGCTGTCTTAGGCCCGGGAACCCTACCAATTAGAAATACAAATAGGCTACAGAGTTCTTTGACACAACCAGGCTACTTGGGCATTACAGCTCATCCAGATATTCCAGAAAACAACAAAAGGCTAGTGCCACTCATATCCGTTCACTGTGGGATATCGGCAGTGGGTTTATATCCTGTAGTGGACCCGCCTGTGGCAAAAAGTGGCATGTTTAACTTCTTCAGCTGGCACTGTTTTCATTCTTTGCATTGCAAGATTGAAAACGACTGCAGAATCCGCAGCAGTTGACATGCTACAAGTCTCTGTAGTGTGTGAATGGGATTGGGATTTATTGAAATGTCATCCACCTCATTACCACTGAAATTTGTAGCCAAATTTCTGCAAACTCAAAGTAAAGGTTTAGGGTAAGTTCACACGGGGTTTTTTGGACCGGAACCTGAGGCGGAGGCCGTCTCAGGTTCCGGTTCAAAATACGGTAGCTGTGCATCCAGTCGCGCACTCCCCTCCGGATTAGGCCCAAATGAATGGGCCTATTTGGGAGGGAGTGTCTTCAGGCAGATGTCGCGAGGCGAATCTGCCTGAAAGAATGATCATCTCGCTTCTTTTTCCGGGAGCCAGAACAAACCAGTTCCCGGAAAAAAGAACTGACTGGCTCCCATTGATTTAATTGAGGTGGATACGGCCTCAAAATCCTGACCAAAAAACTCCTTGTGAACTTAGGGAGCCTTCACACAGAGTTTATGCTATGCTCATTCTGAACGTAAACTCGTTCAGCGTGAGTGGCGCAAAAAACAGATTCCATTGATTTCAATGGGTGCCGGCATACGCGCGTATCACATTGAAAGCAATAGGTAAAAAAGCCTCCCATTGATTTAAATGGGTAGCGCGTGTATGCCGGCACCCATTGAAGTCAATGGGATCTGTTTTTTACGCCGCGTAAACTCCGTGTGAAGGCTCCCTTACCCTTAGATGTGTCATATTGTCAGCCCTGTGTCATCCGGGCTCCCATCAAAGATGTCTCCTGACGGAGAAGCCTCTTTAAGTGCCTTTTTTAAAGTGCCAGTTGTACGTTAACATTTTACATGCTGGAGATATTGCTTTCCTTCATGCTGCCTCCAGTTCATTTATATTACTGCATAAATTATATAGGATCATAAAACAAATTTATTAATGAACATCATTTTGATAAAATACAAAAAAAAATTACTTTGGCGGCTTTCCTTTTTATTTGCTCCTTAACCCCTCATCTCATAAATGCACACTGGCTGAGCACTATCTTATCCATAGATATGCAATGCATACAACAAATCCATATACACAAACATACAATCCATTTAACATTTCATTCCCGGAAACTTTAGGGCAGTGTTTAGACATACCCTATCACCTTTTGGACAGAGACAAGTCGGAATTGCCAGTATTGTTACCAAGAATTTAGGACAGTACTAGCAAATTTAGGACTATAGACAAGTATGCATACATGGACTTCCAATGACTTCCACACCATCAACAAGATGGTGTTAACAGTGACTCTTTTTTGGGGCTTTTCCCTTAGTATTTCTGGTGCCATATATGCAGTTTTGGTGCAACAGTGGCTAAAGATTCTTAAAACCATCTTAAAATATCCGAGAAGTTCTTGTAAGTCTCCATTCGCCACCATGTGCTGTCAGCTGTTTTTCCAGCTGAAAAACAATGATACCATTAAATATGATTAAGCTTTGGCCAGGCCAGAAAATATTTTTGTAATGTTGTATTGTATTGTTAAATGGATCCAGCTGTGCCTAACTCTTCAGATTCTCTGCTTTTTGTCTGTTCCTACTTTTTTTCTATCTCAGTTTGATAAACATTAGCGCAGCCCTCCTTTATGTTGGATTTGGCAGCCTTCACTCCATTACAATCATACTATTCTGTGTATTGGAGTATAGCAAAACCTCATGAGGTTGTGTTTGCTTTTTCAGACGTACCGTCAAATATTCTTTTTATTTTGGGTGCATTAATCTTGTTAATGTATCACTGCTGAAAGTATTCATAGATGTTTTTTATTAATGTATTCTATGTATACTTTCACAGCATGACTACCATGGAGGAGACAATTGGTGCATTATAGCAGCTTGCAGAATTCTGCAGCATTAGTTGCCAGAGTAATTCTTGAGAACACTGTACTCTCCTTAGCTTATGACGGAGTGGTGTAAGGAATACGTTCTTGGTAAGAAGCGTCATTGTTAGGAAAAACCTTAGATCCGACTGCCTGTGCTTCTGTGATAAAGTCTTCTGACCAGCAACTAGTTTTTATTTTACCTTGTAAAAGGAGGTTAGTTGGCAATGCAAACCATTTATAATATGCTAGAATGTATATTACAATATAACAATGCATGTACCAATGTAAGGTATTACTATACTGAACATAGTATACTATATCATACCCTAGCATTATAAAGGTACAGATTAAGCTTTATTACACCTATTTATTCACTGCAGGCTCCTTCTCACATTTATTGCTACCAATATACTATACTAAGCTAATATCTGTTAGCCAGAGACTATTTAACACTTTAAGTGACTGGGAATATAGTGCATAAGCTTGAATATGTTTACCCTTTAATTCACTTGTGAACAGCACACACTGATACAGTAATAGTAGGTTTCATATATGGCTCATATTGAGCTTACATGTATATGTCATATTAATATTGTTATTACATGTTGTTTATCTTTTGTAGGTAAATATGTAATACTTTATCAGGACCTGTATAATGTACTCTTGGGTTTTTATACTGGTACAGAAATATAAATAAAGTGTTACATGAAACTTTTTGAGTCTGTCTTGTATCAATGGGACTATGTTGCTTTTAACATTGCAGGGGCTATTCCATTAGGATGTGGATGTTATGCAAAGAGCAGATCTTAAATATGACCTTTTACCACCACTACCAATTCTATAATAATAAGTGGAGCAATACCTATTAATTGATGTAACAAGCTGGACTTACTGGAGGTGGTGAAAGGTCCATTTCATTGAGTGCCATGTATTATCAAAGACCTTTGCCACCATCACCAATCCAACTCGTTGCATCTTTCAATAGGCAGCACTCCACTTATTCCGACACAGTTGGAATTTTTTCTCTAGCCCCCACCAACAAGCAAGAATCTGACTAAGGCAATTACTGGAGTAATTTTAATCTGTGAAGGGTCTGTTTTACTTGGGGCAATCCCTGCTCAGAATCATCTGCAGGTTCAGAGGTAGCAGTCACTACCAGCGCATGAGCCTCTACAGCATAAGAAAACATCATTATTATAGATAGCACATAGTAAGGGCTCGTTCACATCTGCGCCCAGGTGTCCATTCTGCAGGTTTCCGTTTCCTGCATAAAACAGAGCAGGAGACGGGAACCTGCAGTCTTTCTCATCCATTCATTTGAATGGGTGAGAAAGCTGTCCGGCCCTGAGCGGCGGTGAGCGTTTTACGCTCTCCGCCACGAAACCTGGTTTTTTAATCCGGACACAGAGTCGGACATGCAGTACTCTGTGTCCGGATTAAAAAATCCGGTTTCGTGGTGGAGAGCATAAAACGCTCACCGCCGCTCACGGCCGGACCCGGTCTGTGCTTTCCGTCTTCTGGCATGCAGAAGACGGAAAGCACAGAACGGAGACCAGAACGCAGGTGTGAACCTAGCGTAAGTCGGGCCTTGTTATGGATTTTGCAATGGGGTTCAGGAGCTTCAAGTTACACCTCTACTGTAAGAGCCTGTGAGACTGAATCTGAATATTAAGTTGATGTGACCAGGGCAATGATATTGTGCTGCTAAGATTCCTGACCATACTATTCTGTGTAAACAAACTAGAAGTGACCTACTATGCAATTGAGAATCCTGTACGTGCATAGCAGCTAAAACCACCCTAAGGCTAAGTGCACACGGAGTTTTTTGGTCAGGGTTTTGAGGCCGTAAACGCCTCAAAACCCGGGCCAAAAAGACGTCTTCTATTGATGTCAATGGGAGCCGCTCAGGAGGCTTTTCTGGGAGCCGGTTTTGCCGGCTCCCGGAAAAAAGAATGGTCGTGTCCATTCTTCAGGCCGAGTCGCCTCGCGACTCGGCCTGAATAAATCCCTCCTCCGGATTAGGCCCATTAGGCCATGCACTGGCTTTCAGTTTCAACACGTTTTATGGATCGGAACTTGAGGTTGTCTCCGCCTCAGGTTCCGATCCAAAAAACTCCATGTGCACTTAGCTTAAAAGTTGCAGGTGAAGCCAGCAGCAATATTCTACATGATGTGGATTTGTGGTCTATTCACATGGAGTAAACACGCGCTCATTTTGACAAAATACACGCGTAAAAAATACATGTGTAAAAATAAAAAAAATTCAAATAAAAATAAGAAAAAAAATTCACTTCAATATTTTTTTTTACACGTGTAAACAAACACATCAAAAAACACATCAAAATACATGTGTAAAATGTCATTGAAGTCAATGGGAGTATTATTTTTACAAGTGTATTCTTTACACGTGTATTTTGCCAAAATGAGAGCGCATTTACTCCGTGTGAATGGACCCTTAGGCTACGGTGGGATCAGTGGAAAGCATACTGGCCTTGTAGTGCTGTGAAATGTAATAGTGCTATATAAATAAGCAAAATAAATAACTAGGGCAACATGTTTTGCATAACAAAAAGTCATACAGAAGTTGAGAGACAAATACAGAATTCTCTGGTATCTCAGGTGTTCCATTATAACATGTGCATTATGTGACTGCAATGCCACAGTTGCAGAAAATACTAAACTGTTGGATTTTGGTCACAAGTGGAATGCAACTTTTTATTTTTCTCCCCATAGTCGAAGTCAAATGCAACATGTCTGTAATTTCAGTGAGTTTTTACAGTTAAATCACAGTTCTAAAAAAAAGTTGTGCAACAATAAGCTGCAGACAAGTCATGCAACCGTCTTAGTGCCACGACTTCTGTGTGTGTGACTTTTTGTTGCAAGACATACGTATGTCGCTGTGTAGCCCTAGCCTAAATCTCAACCATTGTACTGCTACTGTAAATTACAGTTTGGCCACTATAAGATCCCTCGATGTGTGTGAGCAGACATAAAGCTGAAGCCACCCCGTGTGCATGTCATGTTTCAGTGTCTAGGAGATCTGACAAATATATTTTGAACTATCTGGAGGCTTATGAATATTCATTGTGGGTTCACTAACTATTCAGCCCTCTTGACATACATAGTTGAGCAACATACTGACAGCTGACTGGGATTGATGTCACATTCACAGCGCACACCTTTGAGTCAAAGGTCAAACTCCTACTTTAAGGAAGCTTGGCAATTACGTGAAAAGTATTCCTCAATTAATGGCCAATGCTTTGTTCTGACCAAAATTTTGTAACTGCTTTATCCTGCCCCTCACCAAACCTGTGGTCTACAAGCTTGGGACAGCTTAAGCTTTGGTACTTACCTCTCCACTCCCTGAGACCTCCCGCTCGCATTCCCTGCTCAGGACACACTGCTGTGATGTATGTGCGCCTGGAGCAGGGGAAGAGAGTGCAAGAGGGAGCAGTGGGGTAAGTACTAGGGGTCACTGCTAGGGGACATTTAAATGTGTTGGGCTACTCTGGGAGAACATTAAATTGTACTTGGCCACTGATGGGATTCATTAAATTGTTTAGGGCCACTGCTGGGGGTGGTGGACATTACACTTTATAGGGCCACATCTCGTGGAACATTAAACTATGAGGGGCCACTGGTGGGGAATATTAAACTCTGGGGAGCCATTGCTAGGGGACATTAAACTATATGGGGCCACTACTGGGACATTAAAGTAGTTGCGGCCACTGCTGGAGTTATACAACAATGAATTTGTATTGTATAGAATTTGTATGGAATGCAGTCCTTCAACTTCAACCTTCAACATTTGTCCAGCCAGGTTTGAGACCCCTGCACCAGGGAATGCTTCAATGGTGAAGTCCAACTCACAGTTTGAGAAGAACTGATCACAACTAGCACTGATCTACCTATGAGTTGTATTAATGCAGTGAGCACCCTCTGGTGGCAGCTGTAGATAGGCCTAAGCACCATCTTACAGCCAAGAAGGGGCTGTGTCCAGTGACAGACTAAAGCTGCCCATACATTTAAGATAAATGTTAGTCAATTTATCAATTTGCAATTCTAGACAGCAGACTGTAGTCTGCCAAAAATGTGATCTTTCAAGTTATATATTTTTCCAACCTTCTTCTCACTACACAAGGCACTGTAGGTAGGTAGGGGCCTAAGAGGCCAGATCAGGGCCCCAGGAAGAGGAAGACCCAAGTGTGTCATCTCATTTGCATAATACATCAAAGTTGTTTTGCTCCAAATCTACATACATGACAAAGGTATGGAGTTTATTAATGTAATGTGCTCTGTAACACAGTGGTGACAGTTCAGTATGCTTGGGGGACGTGATAGACTTTAAAGTCTTGGACTGTAAAACTCCTTTAATACAGATTACACACACATATATATATATATATATATATATATATATATATATATATATATCATAAAATAGTGTTCAAAGGTGAAAGTTTGTGAGTTTGGATGTTTGTGGGTTTGTGTGTTTGGATGTTTGTTCCTCAATCACGCAAAACCCGCTCCACCGATTTGGCTGAAATTTTCCACAAACATAGTTACTACACTCGATTGCGCAATAGGCTACTTTTCGTCACAATAGCGCACATACGTTTTTCCCAGGACCCCCACAAAACCCAAACTCACATCACTATCTCTGCAATCTCACACACTTTGGACCATAGCAAGCCACAAAATTCATATTACCCCCTACAGCAGAGGTCAGCAACCCCTGGCACACGTGCCAAGAGTGGCACTCCTGCCATATTTCACTGGCACGCCAGCAGCACAGGACCTGCAAGAGTTAAATGAAGTCCGAGGTCCCTTCAGTGCTCTGCTAGAGCTGAGGCATAAGGACACTCCCCTTTGAGAGGGGTGCAGGAAACCCAGGGGGTGGAGCTTAATCGCTCAGGTCTGTGCCTGCTATAGTGGTCTGCATCCTGCAAAGATTCCCCGAGGAGGAGAGGAAGCTGCTACCAAAGTGAAACTGAAAAACACACAGGTACATAGGATTACTGTTCTCATTAATTGTCCGGCATTTGGGGTTATTAGTTTAGTGTTAGTAATTCCATGTGCCTCACATTAATAGGAATAAACCCCATCATGTCCCTCATATTAACCCCTGTGTGCCTCATATAAAGGTTACTAATATGTGAGACATATGAAGGTACTAATAAAAGACTTCAATAATGAAGATACTTACTTATTATCTCCAAGTACTCACATATCAGTAACTCTTACACAAGGGTTAATGTGAGGGACATGATGGGGTTAACTGCTATTAATAAGAGGCGCATGGAGTTACTAAACTGTCATGCACAGGGCCAGACTTTATGTTGCTTTCTCAAGAGTATCCTGTGCCCAAACTTACATGTACTGGCGGAAAATAACAAATCATACAATGTCGTATATCGAAGTATATTCACTTGAAATAACTCTGTCCCAAAGACACTATGTACAGTTTATAACAACACCGTATAGCAGCTGAAATACAAATTACATTCAACACAAAAGTCTCATGTGTTCTCAGAATTACAGCAAAAACAAGATACAAAGTTACATTTCATATCCCATACCTTATACACAGTACGAAAACCTTACCCGCGCCTGTGTATAGCCACTTCTACAATCACCGCAGACGAAGTCGCGGGTACCAGCTAGTACCCTATAAAGGGAACCTGCTACAAGACAGATCACTTTAACCAGTTCCGGACGGCCCATAGACAATATATATGTCCAGGCGGTCCCTCTCTTGTTTTGAAAGGACGAACCTGTATGTCCTTGCAGTTTTAAGCAACTTCATGAACTCGTACAGCTGCAGAAGCGGGGAGATGGCTGAATCTCCTCTAAAGATTGTTACATACACAGCTTTGGGAGCCTCTGACCCGGTGGTCCTATGAGCCGCTGGGGATCAGAGACTGTTAGAGCTGCTGGGTCCTGGTGGACCCAGATCAGCTCTGCAGATATGGGCAGGAGGATGTATTTCTCCTGTAACTGGGGCTATAGGTATCAGCCACAGTCATAGAGAAAATCAGCCCCCCCTCCCCAACAAAAATAATGTTATTTACTGTCTATTATGACTTATGGGTACACAATGTAAAAAAAAAAAAAAAAAATTAGAAAAGTCAAAAGTAAAAGTTAAAGTAAAATAATTTAAAAAAAATTATAATATGTCAACCACGCCCACAGGTTCTAACCCCAAAGCTGATGACACAGTACAAAATAAAAAGTACTGTAATGGAGAGGGAAAACTATTTTAAAAAGTTTTTTAGTATCACTTTGTATAAGTAAATAAGTGCTAGCACCAATGCTATTCAGTATGCAAAATACTGGAGATGCAACAACATGGTACTGCACAGCTCAAGTTACAAACTGCTCATTTAACTTGTCTACTGTCGCCATCTAGTGGCTGCAAAATTCTGAAACCCAGTTACCTTTATTTTTGGCAGGGACTTGTGTAAAATTTGCACTCGAAAAGAATCTTTTGAGAGACTGACATGAGTGTATTCCTATGAACAAAATGTTATTTATCATGGATGAAGAATGGGATACAGGAAGGATTCTAGGACCAAAAAACAGTCGGCCAGCCAGATTTATGAATTATAGCATAAATACTGTGAAAAATGTAACATTTACAAAAATTATGAAGCCTTGGATCCATGCCCTATCTATGAAGTAACTAGGCCACTTTTTCTTATTGTTTGTTTATAATGCATTTTAGTCTTTTGTGAGCAATATAAGTTATGAGGCGTTCACACTTGTGCCTTGAACTGTCCGCCGTGATTCCGCCTAAATCCCCAGGAAAACTGCGGCTTGCTGGGGGTTAGTTTAAAAACCCATTCATTTCAGTTTTTTTGCACGGACACAAAGTCCTGTGTGTCCGACTTTGTGTCCATGCAAAAAAACTGGTTTCACGGCTCGAGAGGCTGCATACAGACTCCGGCGGTTTGCTTTGAAAACTCATTGAAATAAATGTTTGTTTTTTTTAAAAACTGACCGCCGGCAAGCTATCCCTATGCAGTTTTCCCGGGGATTTAAGCGAAATCACAGCGGGCGGACAGCAGCGCACGTGTGAACGCCACATTAGAATCCTGATCTAATATATATAGTATGTCATTGTATATGCATGAAGTATTTTATAGGCGTGTTTAAAAAAAATATATAGCACCCTCTTTCTTCACTGTATAAAATTAATAAATGATCCTGACATATGGCAGCCTGAACAACGTCACAATTCATTTAGGTTCACCGAAAATCACAGCAGAAACCGCTGAAAATCGGCGGAGAGAAAAGTCCTATACAAAGGACTTTTCTCTCTGCCGGTTCCAGTATTAAAACAGTGGAAACACAATAGACACCTGGCGGACCCCATTATAGTCTAAGAGGTCCACAGGTAACCGCTGGATTTGCAGACGGGTTATCCTTCGTTTGGGTTCTCCAGCAGACGCATGAACAATGGAGAGCCCAGCGCAGTTGTGAACCTACCCTTAGACCCCCATTGGCTCTACTCATACGAATAATATTAATATCGTAAATGTTATATTAAACTACCCCCCCCCCCCCCCGTTTTAAAATAAAACCCTAAAAAAGAATATGATCTACTTACATATCGTGCATGCTGGGCGGGCATGGCTTCTACTACGGCTACTGCGCATGTGCCAAGGCCATTTTATTAAATCAATGTCGGTTCGGGAGCGCCGGAGGAAGACGGGACCTGAGGACATCGCAGGAAGAGGAGGCGTGGATGAAGAAGACGGCGCACCCTGAATGCCCGCCCAGCATGCACGATGCGTAAGTAGATCATATTCTTTTTTAGGGTATTATTTTAAAACGGGGGGGGGGGGGGGGGGGGTGTAGTTTAATATAACATTTACGGCGCCTGAATAGCCTTTTTAAAGGCTATTCACGCATATGTGGAGCTC
Organism: Leptodactylus fuscus; assembly: GCF_031893055.1. Classification (NCBI taxonomy): domain Eukaryota; kingdom Metazoa; phylum Chordata; class Amphibia; order Anura; family Leptodactylidae; genus Leptodactylus; species Leptodactylus fuscus. The sequence continues at coordinate 85,982,607 of NC_134266.1, read as the reverse complement.
TATCAGCATGATTTTGCTGATAGAGCCCCTTTAAACTGTGGGGCAGCTGGAAGGGGACATTAAACTGTGGGGGCATATTTAAAGTTCCTCTGCATTCGCTCCCACAATATTATGTCCCTCTCCTGGAACCAAACAAACATAAACAAGTAATACATCACACCTTCTGCACCCTGAAGCCTCCAGAACCAAAGACAGCAGACAGAACAGCAGAGGTCAGTAAGTGACTACATTGCTCCCAGAGTAGAGACAGAAGGAATGGTGAAGCAGGGAGTGGATTGCTTCCTGCTACACCATTGTATTCCTATTATCTTGGTCGGTTGAAACAGAGACATGCCTCTCACCAACCAGGACAGAGCCTGGAGTCCAGGACTGTCCCGCTGAATCCAGGAAAGTTGGGAGGTATGCTCGTGAGTCTCAAAGGAAATGTTGATTAGTAAACAATAGCCAGATGTCCATACTATGTACCTGCACCTTGCTCTGAATAAACTGCAGATCAAGGTACAAGCAAAATGGGGGCAATTATCCTCCAAAAAAAGAATAAATGACCACTTTTGAAGTTCCAGACATTATAAAAGAGTGATGTCCCCAAGAAGACTCTGCATGATTTCCATTGAAAACTCAGGTACCCTTTAAAAGAGTTGCCGGGGCTAAAATTTTAATTGTGTCGGGGGAGGTGAAAAAAAATACATACCCCCCTACTCCCAGTGTCTCCCAGCAGGATACGGTCCTGCAGCTCTGTTGTTGTCTTCCGGTGGAACATCACAGCCAGCAATTTCACTGTAAGAAGACAGTCGAGCAGCAGGACTGTTCTTGGAGGACACCGGAGTACCAGGGACAGGTGAGTATGTTTTGTTTTGACTTTCCCCAGCCGAATTGAAAAATTACATCTTAGCCTGGTCAACCTCTTTAACCCCTTCCTGATATGCAGCCTAATAGTATAGTGGATGTCAGATATTTAAATATGGCTGCTGTATTAAACACTGATCAGAGGTAATAACCCCCCTTCCCTGGGCCCCTCGGTCAAAGATGACCGATGTGCCATTTTGTCAGGGATTGTCGGTGGGGCCAGTGTCCCGTTGGCATGATAGCCGGGAGCCTATTGAAGGCTGACAGGCTTGTTTGCCATTCATTTGTATGGCACGCCCAGTGAAGAAGCTGTTTATACTTGAAAAAGGGCTTCCAAAAGTCCGAAACATATTGTGTGTTTGCCAATAAAGCCATGTTTTCGTACATCCGTGGTGGAAGCGCAATTCCTTATTGTCCATAACTCTTGGCGTGAGTTTGGTCTTGGTCTGTGCATGTGTGGGTGTCAGAATATGGCAACTTTATAGAATATATATATCCATATATCTCTGAACTAATCTCCCGCTACCTGCCCACACGTAACCTCAGATCCACCAATGACCTCCTACTCCGCACTGCTCTCATCCACTCCTCACACAACCGTCTCCAAGACTTCTCTCGTGCATCCCCCATACTCTGGAACTCCTTACCAAGACGCATAAGACTGACCCGCACAATCACAGGCTTCTAGAAGGCCCTGAAGACTCACCTATTCAGGAAGGCCTACAACCTCCAATAACACTATCACCTCACTGCCATCTGAACTGTCTCCCCCATCTCCTTCTGTCTTTACCCCCCTTCCCTCATAGATTGTAAGCCCTCGCGGGCAGGGCCCTCTACCCCACTGTGCCAGTCGGTCTTTGTTAGAATTATATCTACCTGTATATTCTGTGTATTGTATGTAACCCCCAAATTGTAAGTAACCCCCAAATGTAAAGCACCATGGAATTAATGGTGCTATATAAATAAATAAATAAATAAAATAATAATAATAATAATAATATGGCGATTTTTTTTTGCAAAGTTTTAATTCTCAATTCTGAATTTTTTTCCACCTTCCTAATACATTGTACAGAATAAATGGAACCATTATGAAGAACGATTTATCCCACAAACACTAAAGGGGTTGTCCATGCAATGGATTTTTTTTATAGGGGGAAGGTGAAAATTAAAAAAAAAAAATAAAAAAAAAAATCATAGTCACCTGTCCCCGGTGTCCTTCCAGCGTGGTCCAGTCCTTCTGCTCCAGCGTCTTCTCAAAGTGAAACTGCTCATTGGCTGTGACATCACGGATCCCTTCCTCTGATTGGCCTCAGCAGTCACGTAACTGGTGAGGCCAATCAGTGATCTCAGGAAGAGACCTGTGATGTCACATTGCTTTCCCTTCGCTGAGGTTGCTGATTGGTCTCAGCAGTCACGTGTGGCGGGGACTTCCACCACACCAAGAAGATTGGACTGTGCTGGGAGGCAACGGATCACCGTGCAAAAGTTAGCATGAATTCTTTTTATTTTTTCACTGCCCTTAGCTCATTTAACCCCTTACCGTCATCCGCCGTAATAGTACGTAATCTCTGGGGTTTCAGTATAATATGATGTCGATCGGCACCCCCCGCGCCGGTTTCGGGGGGTGCCGATGTTCGTAGGTGGCACCCCGGGGTCTGATCAGTGACCCCGGGTCTGCCCCATCACTTACCCCCTCCTCGTACCTGGTTGATCCTGCCCAAAAGGAAGCTGTCAGCCCTGTGCGTCTACACAGGCTGACAGCTTCCTATACTCTGCAATACACGTGTAACACGTGTATTGCAGAGTATATCTAGTGAAGCAGTGATCAGCAGATCACTGCTTCAATCCCCCATGGGCACAGAAAAAAAAGTGATAAAAAAGTAAAAATAAAAAAGTTTAAACAAGTTTAAAATAAATTAGAAATAAATAAAGCCCCAAAAATCCCTTTTCCCCACATAAAATGTTTTATTATGTAAAATAAAGAAAAATAGAAAAAAACATTACCACATTGCCAGAAAATAAAAATCTAACTTGTACAATGTGAAGACAAAACCCCCAAAAGTCGACAAATCATTAGGACATAAGTGGCTGCGACTAGAAGGAAATGTATAAGCGGTGCGAGCGTTTTCAGGGGACACCCCATATTTAGAGCTTATGAGAGATAATACACCAGCGCTGATCCCTCAGAATGCTCCTCTTCCCTGTCCGTGTCATAGGGGCTAGTGGGAAAATAGAATAGGATTTGGTGTACCCAATTTACTCCGCACAGCTTACATATTCACTTCTGGGTTACTAATGCTCACTACATCACTTGATAAATTCTTTGAGGGGTGCGGTTTTTAAAATGGGGTCACTTTCTAGAGGTTTCCACTGTTTTGACTCCTTAAGGGCTCTGTAAATGCGACATGGTTCCTGAAACTGATCACAGCCAGATCTGCCCTCTAAAAGCTCCTTGGCGCGCCTTCCCTTCTGCGTCTCGCTGTATATTAGTTTACACCAACAAGTGGGGTACTATGGTAGTCGGGAGAACTTGCACAACAAATTGTGGGATGCGTTTTCTCCTTTAACCCCTTGTGAATGTGCAAATTCTAGGGCTAAACGAAAATATTAGTAAAATAAAATCAAATTTGAAAATTTCACCTCCATTTGTCTTAATTCCTGTAAAGCACTTATAGGGTTAAAATACTAGGTATATGTTCTTTTGGCTTATTCAAGGGGTGCAGTTTTGAAAATGGGGTGATTTATGGGGGGTTTTAATACAAGGGTCTTTCAAAACCCCTTCATAACTGGATTAGTCCCTTAAAAAATGGGTTTTGGAAATTTCTTGAAAATTTTAAATATTGTTGTTTCACTTGTAAACCTGCTAATGTCCGTAAAAAATAAAAGGGTGACTAAAGTTTGATGCCGACATAAAGCAGAGATCTGGGACATGAGATTTATGATATAATTTTGGCGGTCTGACTATCTGTATGTAATGCACATCATTTCAAACTTTATAAAATGCATATTTTTCAAAATTTCCACCAAATTTTCTATTTTTTCATAAACACAAAACATATCAACCAAAATTTACTACTAACATGAAGTACAATGTGTTACGAAAAAACAATCTCAAAATCACTTTGGTAAGTTAAAGCGTTCCAAAGTTATTGCCACATAAAGTGACACATGTCAGTTTTGAAAAATCGAGTTTGGTCAAGAAGTCAAAAAGTGCCATCGGCGGGAAGGGGTTAAAAAAAGCCTAAAAGGGGTAACATGGTGGCTCAGCGGTTAGCACTGCAGCCTTGCAGCACTGGAGTCCTGGGTTCAAATCCTGCTAAGAACAACATCTGCAAGGAGTTTGTATGTTCTCCCCATGTTTGTGTGGATTTCCTCCCATTCTACAAAAACATACTGATAGGAAAAAAAAAATACATTGTGATCCCTATATGGGGCTCACAATCTACATTTAAAAAAATAAAAAAAGACTAAGGGTAAGTTCACACAGAGTTTTTTGGTGGAATCCGCCTCAAAATCCTCCACCAAAAAAGGCCTCAAATAGAGTCCTATGTAATCCACTAGCTTTTTTTCCCCGCTAGCAGAAAAAAGAAGCGACATGACTTTTCTTCATTCCGCTTGAAAAAAAAAAAACAGGAGGTGGAAAAACTGTGTCGTGGTTTTTGACGCAGTTTTGCCAAAAACCACTTCAATAACCGCTAGCGGTTTTTTCAAGGTCCATACACTGTGCTGGAGGAAAGAAAACTAAAACTAAAAACGCCTCAAAAAATGCTCCAAAAAAACGCCTCATGTCAAAAAACGCTTCAAAAAACCATTTGCTAACTCTTTTTTCCTAACCAAATTCCTCGACACCTAACAACGTGTGAACTAGCCCCAAGGCTGAGTTCACATGGAGTTTTTTTGGTCAGGAATCCGCCTCAAAATTAGCCTCCAAAAAAAGCCTCCCAATAGAACTCTAGTCAGTCTTGATATGGCTCTGTGAACAGAAAAATAAAAAAGTTATGGGGTTTGGAAGGCGGGGAGTCAAAAACAAAAATTGTCACCAACAGGAAGAGATTAAGGCCACCAAAGAATGCTCATTTTGCTGTGATGCATACATAAATCTCCTCTCTTTTCTCGTCCAGTTCATATGATTGTCCTGACCATTAGGTCAGTAGCAGATTACATTGACTATGACATGGAGTCGCAGCTCCAGTGTAATGCTGGGGCCATTTCTCTTAATGTCCCTCATGCTAGGTTCACACTAGCGTTTGGCTCTCCGTTCTTTGGGTCCGCTTGGTCTCATAGTGTATGTAAAGCCCATTTCACATCTGCGTTTGATATTCCCTTCAGGGAGTCCACTTGGGAAACCCTCAAACAGAATACCGAACGCATTAAAACATGGTGAGCAATGAAAGCACGCAGACCCCATAGACCAGGGATCTCAAACTCAATTTACCCAGGGGCTGCTGGAGGTAGAGTCTGGGTGAAGCTGGGCGGCATCAGGTTTCCCCCCCCAATTTTTTTTTCTAAAAGTCGCCATATTCTGACAGCCGTAACTTTTTTATACTTCCATGTACGGGGATGCATAGGGAGTCTTTTATTTGCGGGGCGGGGTGTACTTTTTAGTTGTACCATTTTGGGGAATTGCTATTGCTTTGATCATTTTTTATTCAAATTTTTATCAGAGGCAAAACAGTGAAAAAATGGCGATTTGGCACTTTTGACTTTTTTTTCCCACTATGGTGTTTACCGTACAGGAAAAATATTTTTATAGATTTGTAGAGCAGGCTTTTTCGGACACGGTGAAACCTAACATGTATGTCTTTCACAGTATTCAACTACTTTTATATGCAGTGGCGTAACTAGGAATGGCAGGGCCCCGTGGCGAACTTTTGACATGCCCCCCCCCGACCGACACAGACGACCTCGACTGACCCCCTCCTACGCATTCCTGCGCGTTCTATTATTATGCCCCATTGTGGCCCCTTCACACAGTATTATCCCCCATAGTGGCCCCTGCACACAGTATTATCCCCATAGTGGCCCCTGCACACAGTATTATCCCCTGTAGTGACCCCTGCACACAGTATTTTCCCCCATAGTGGCCCCTGCACACTGTATTATCCTCCATAGTGGCCCCTGCACACAGTATTATCCCCCACAGTGGCCCCTGCACACAGTATTATCCCCCATAGTGGCCCCTGCACACAGTATTATCCCCCACAGTGGCCCCTGCACACAGTATTATCCCCCATAGTGGCCCCTGCACACAGTATTATCCCCAATAGTGGCCCGTGCACACAGTATTATGCCTCATAGTGTCCCCTGCACACAGTATTATGTCCCATAGTGGCCCCTGCACACAGTATTATGCCCCATAGTGGCCCCTGCACACAGTATTATTCCCAATAGTGGCCCCTGCACACAGTATTATCCACCATAGTGGCCACTGCACACAGTATTATCCCCCATAGTGGCCCCTGACACAGTATTATCTCCCATAGTGGCCCCTGCACACAGTATTATCTCCCATAGTGGCCCCTGCACACAGTATTATCTCCCATAGTGGCCCCTGCACACAGTATTATCCCCCATAGTGGCCCCTGCACACAGTATTATCCCCCATAGTGGCCCCTGCACACAGTATTATACCCCATAGGGGCCCCTGCACACACAGTATTATCCCCCATAGTGGCCCCTGCACACCGTATTATGTCCCTTACTGGCCCCTGCACACAGTATCATCCTCAATAGTGTCCCCTGCACACAGTATTATACCCCATTGTGGACACCCATAAACAATTATTATAATCTGGGGTCCCAGAGTATAATAATCAGAGACCCGGGGGAATAAAAACATAAAAAATTACTGTTTCTTACCTGTCCCCCGGCTCCTACGCTGTCTTCTCCACTGCCGTCCTTCTGAAATGACGTCAGACGTCACATGACCTGGGACGCAGGCCGGGTTCATGTGACGTCAGAGACATCAGAAAGGACGTCAGGAAGGAGGCCTGGCAGGATCATGGAGAGGAAAGTAACACTGTTTGTTACATTCCCTTACCTCTCCTGATCCACCGATCATTATACATCAGGGGTCTGCAAAGACCCCCGAGTATAATGATAGTATTTGTGGGGCCCGTGGTGACACTTACCGATCCCGACCCAGCCAGGATCGGCAAGTGAATAGGGCCCGTAACGGCCTATTAAAAAAACAAAACGCAGCGGTAACGGCTGTCACCGGGCCCCCTAATGGCCCGGGCCCTGTGGCAGCCGCCTCCGCTGCCTCTACGGTAGTTACGCCCCTGTTTATATGTGTTCTAGGGAAAGGGGAGTGATTTGAATTTTTAAAACTTTTTAATTTTTTAAATTTCTTTTTGCATTTACTAGACCCCCTATGGGTCTGATCACTAATGCAATGCATTACAAAAAACTGTCATTTCTTTTGCAGGCTGCATAGAGCAGCCAGCAAAAGAAAATCACTGCAGAGCAGCCAGGGAACCTTTACAAGGCTCCCAGCAGTCATGCCAACGTGATGTCAGCCCTGGAGCATGCTCCTGGTGCTGGCAATCACTGGCAAAATGGCCTAGGCGCCTGAGGGGTTGATGCCTACGATCGGCGCGGGCACCGACCGGAGGCATTAGTGCTGGGTGTCTACTGTGACGGTAGACACCCAGCAGCTATTGCGACCGCCTGACTCCCGGGTGGCCGCTATAGTTAAACAACCAGCGCCCGCAAACTATCATCTCGAGGGCCACAGTTGGCCCGCGAGTTTGAGACCCCTGCCATAGACTATAATATGGTCCATGTGTTTTCCATGCGGTGTCCCCAGGAATCATGTGGAGAGAAAAGTACTGCTTGAAATACTTTTCTCTCCACATGACTTGTGCGGACACCAGAAAACACAGAGACCCCATTATAGTCTATGGAATCTGTGTGCTTTCATTGCTCACCGCTTTTTAAAGCATTCGGTATTCCGTTCTAAGGGTTCCCAAGTGGACTCCCCAAACAGAATACTGACCGAATATGTGATCCAGGCCTAAGACCAATGTGAAGTCTTTTCAAAGAGGTTTCCACTGAAGAAATGCCCATAAGAGTGACCTTATGGATAAGGGATGAGTGTATACAGATACCTGCACTAGGCCTCAAGATCCACCGTCCTTTACTCTGAGGAAATGAATAAAAACTAAAATACATTTGTTCGCATTGTCCATGCCTGTGTGTATTTTATACAAACACGGGAGCCGCCGGGAATAAGTCACGTGTCACAACATCTACATGCCGGCCAATCAACAAGCAGCTTCAGCTCCCAATGCTGCAACCAACAAAGTAATCTGTACAACTCGTTACGTCAGTAGCGCGCATGCGTCTTTAGTTCTTCTGCCCGGTTTCAAGATGGCGGGGACTAACCTTGTGGCAGGAGATGCGGTAGTGGACGCGTTACCGTATTTTGACCAAGGATACGATGCTCCGGGAGTGCGGGAAGCGGTGAGTGCGGTTTTAGTTGCAGAGGAGTCTGTGCAGACTTTAGATAAACGCGATAGTAATATTACCCACACGTGGCGCTGCTTCAGTTTCTGTCCCGTCCCAGCGCTGCTTCATCTGTTTTAACGTACAGTCCCGGATCTTGAGGCCGGTGTGTAGTGTCTGTAGGGCTATTGTATGTGTAATAGGAAGTGTCCTCAATAAACCATGCCAGTCAGACCATGGTGCCAATACAAGTGTGTGTGGTGCCACATTAATAATAATATATTCACACAGTATATTTTGGAGAGGAGTTTCAGGTGCTCCCAATCTGCCTCCCATTGTCTCCCATGAAGGATGCTTCTTTTTGCAGCATAGGAAAAAATGAAGTTTCCTGCATGATCTTGCCCCTGACCTACACATGGCTGATTTTTCTTGCTGGATAATAAGACTGGCATTTGCAGAAACCTGTGGTCTTGGATTTTCCGTTTGTACTGCTGTGGATCCGCACACTGATCGGCCCCATTCAATAGGTTTAATCCGCAGTGGATCTTGCTGCAGCTTTGTGAGAAAACTGCTTCAGTATATGTCAGTTCTTTCCTTTTCCGTGACCTGGATTGGAATTTAAACCTGTGGGGTGTTCACACTTTTTGTGTTGATTTTGGAAGACCAGAAACAGCTGGCCCTGTACGCTGTGTAGTGGCTATGCCACAGTACTGACACAGTATATGGAGTGGTTGCTTTGTGTATACTGCATCAGTTGATATGTGGGGTTGTTGGATCCCCCCCTTATATGATTTTAATGATGACTCTTAAGCTTAAGGCCCTACAGGGCGACCTGCAGCAAAAAAACGCTGCGGGAAAATCTGCGGTGGCAATGAATAGCAGTTATTCCCGCAGCGATTTTTTTATTTTTTCCTCTGCTGAGTTTCTGCTTCAATTATACCTGTAAGGAAACCGCTGTGGTTTCTGTAGGTATAATTGACATCTTCTGACTTTCAAAACCACGACAGTTTTGGAAATCGCCACATGTCCACAGCACGTATTTTAACGCAAAGTCGGGTTGGGATTCTAGCAAATTCCGTCTACTTTGCTGTGAAAGTAAAGCAACGTGTTTTTTTCTGTGCTGTTTCTGCCACAGGCAAACCACTGTGTTTACACCATGTGGGGCCCCAGTTTAATGGGGTTTTCTGGGCTAAAATTGTTGGTGACCTGTCTTAAAATATATCATCAATGTCTATTCGGTGAGTCGGTGGTGCGACATCAGCGTTTATTGAACATATATAATCTGATCTTATTTTCTGCATTTATTTCTTCTATATGTAGGCAGCTGCACTCGTGGAAGAGGAAACCAGGCGATATCGCCCAACCAAAAATTACCTGAGTTATTTACCTACTCCAGACTACGCTCTATTTGAGGTATGGATCTAGATCAGTGCCTCAAGTATCCATAGGATCTGTGAATGTTTTGAGATTGTATTTTAGTAGCATAGTTAAAGAGGACCTTTCATCATATTGGGCACAGGCAGTTCTATATACTGCTGGAAAGCTGACAGTGCGCTGAATTCAGCACACTGTTGGCTTTCCCGATCTGTGCCCCAGGTAAAGCGCTATCGGTCCTGGTACCGTAGCGCTTTACAGTCAGAAGGGCGTTTCTGACAGTTAGCCAGGGACGCCCTTCTGCCCAGCAGCGCCTATCGCGCTGTACTGTGGAGCGGGGAGGAACTCCCCCTCCCTCTCCTGATAACACTCGTCTACGGACGAGCTGTGTGAGCAGAGGGAGGGGGCGTTCTCCCCGCTCACACAGTACAGTGCGATAGGTGCTGCTGGGCAGAAGGGCGTCCCTGGCTAACTGTCAGAAACGCCCTTATGCCCAATATGATGAAAGGTCCTCTTTAATTGTTTTGTTTTTTCATTTATTTTCTAGTGCTACCATGTATATGACATTCACTTGTAACCAGTTAACAGAGGTTTTAATTTGTTTATTTTTTTGCCTTTCTAGACAGAAATAATGAGAAATGAGTTTGAAAGACTAGCTGCTCGCCAGCCGCTTGAGCTTCTCAGCATGAAGAGGCAAGTCATAGGTGTTTTTAAAATCAAGCTTTGCATTTCTTTTTTGTAATTTTTTTTTTTTTTTAAAGGAAGTCTGTCAGCAGAAAAGAAAGATCTCAAACTAATGACAGTACCTTGAATGGTCGCTTCTACATTTTTCAAAGACCACTTTCTTAGGGTATGTTCACAAGGGTTTTTTTGCAGGCGGATTTTGACGCGGAATCCGCCTCAATATACACCTGTAAAAATGGCTCCCATTGACTTCAGTGAGAGTCGCTCGCTTTTTTTTTTTTTCTGCTAGCGAGTTGCAGAAAAAAGAAGCGAAATTACCTATACTGTATTTTCCGGACTATAAGGCGCACATAAAAACCTACGATTTACTCAGAAATCGTAAGTGCGGCTTATAGTCCGGTGCGCCTTATATATGGATGGAAGCGGCGGCAAAGTCTGCGTGCCGCTTCCATACATACATAAAAGGCACCGTAAGGGTGCATTCACACTACGGAACGCCGGCGTGTATCACAGCCGTACACGCCGGTGTTACAGCAGGGCTGCCGGACACTTCCTATTCATTTCTATGGGAGCCGGCATGCGAGCGCTCCCCATAGAAATGAATGGACAGACACTTCCCATTCATTTCTATGGGAGCCGGCATGCGAGCGCTCCCCATAGAAATGAATGGACAGACACTTCCCATTCATTTCTATGGGAGCCGGCATGCGAGCGCTCCCCATAGAAATGAATGGACAGACACTTCCCATTCATTTCTATGGGGAGCGCTCGCATGCCGGCTCCCATAGAAATGAATGGGAAGTGTCTGTCCATTCATTTCTATGGGGAGCGCTCGCATGCCGGCTCCCATAGAAATGAATGGGAAGTGTCCGGCAGCCCTGCTGTCACGCCGGCCTGAAACAGAACGTGAAACTTACCGAGCGGTGCAGGGCGGGCGAATGGGCATTCAGGCCTCCTCTTCCTCCGATGTTCCGTCCTTCTCCTCCGGCGCTCGCGAACTAATGGCCTGGGCGCATGCGCAATATCATAATGCTTCTACTACTGCGCATGTGCCCAGGCCATTCTCAGTTATTGAGCGGCGGAGGAGGAGGACGGAACATCGGAGGAAGAGGAGGCCTGAATGCCCGCCCACCCTGCACCGCTCGGTAAGTTTCACATTCTGTTTCAGGCTTTTATTTTAAAACAGGGGGGGGGGCTGGTAGTTTAATCTAACTTTTACGGTTGGGCTCTATCAGCATGATTTTGCTGATAGAGCCCCTCCTCGCCTGCCGAGCGCTTCCAATAGAAGCGGCTGGCACGCGGGGGGTTAAGCGGCCGCTGGCAAAGTCTGCCTGCCGCCGCTTTCAATAACATATAATGCGCACCGGACTGCGGCTTATAGTCCGGTGCGCCTTATATATGAACCGAGACGGACTATAAGGCGCTCATGGGCAATGCGGCTTATAGTCCAGTGCGCCTTATAGTCCGTAAAATACGGTATTTCCATGGATTCCGCAGCTGAGTCAGCTGCGACTTCCACAGCTTGAGACGCGCTCTTGTTTAGGCCCATTCATTCGGGCCTAATCAGGAGCGGAATGCCGTGACAGAATGCTGGTGCACAGCATCGGCATCCAGTCATGGCTAGGCGCACGGAAGCCATTTTCCACCGTGTGAACATACCCTTATTCTGTGTTGCAACTCCTTTTTCATGAAAATCAGGATTTTACTCTTATGCAAGTTAGCGGAAAAGTGCCTTAGGATTATTTGCTTCTCCTGCTGGGGCTTCGCTTTCCACTCTAGATAACCACCCAACAACACCCCCATTGCTTCAATGATATCTCCACAAAGTTGTAATTGTCTGGATTGGCCATAGTAAACCATTAATGACTGTACCAAGCATGGCTGATGACGACAGGCTGCACACGAAAGAGCATTAGGGTTGGCTTCAGATGGAGGCAGCTGTAGGCGAAGTGGGAGATGTCATGCAAGCAATGGTGGTGTATTTGGGCAGCAGTTAGGGGCAAATACCTACTGGCAGTAGAAGAAATTCCCCTAAAGTACCACTCAACTAACTTGCATAAAAATAGAACCCTGATTTTCATGAAAATTGAGTTGCAATGCACAATAAGAATTGCATTTACCCATTTCTGCCATACAAATAGGGCTGTCATGTATATAAGAAATATAAATTGATTTCCATATTAATGTCAGTATTGCTGTATAAATTCCAATACACCATAAAATACAGTACAATGCAAGTACAACAGTTTTATACACTTGTATATAATCACTGTATCACAATGCTAAAATTCCACACATCCCACATGTATCAGCCTGGAGTCCAGCCTCTGATGCTGGGTTCACACCAGCGTATGGACTCTGTTATCAGGTTTCTGTCTTCTGCATGCAGAAGACAGAAACCTGTCATGCCGAGTCCGGCCGTGAGCGCCGGTGAGCGTTTTGAGCTCTCCGTGGCAAAACCGTTTTGTTTTTTTTTTAAACCGGACACAGAGTACTGCGTGTCCGGTTTAAAAAAAAAAAAAAAAAAAAACGGTTTTGCCGCGGAGAGCATAAAACGCTCACCGGCGCTCACAGCTGGACACTTTTCAAACCCATTCATTTGAATGGGTTTGGAAGGATTCTGGCAGGTTTCCATCTCCTGCCTTGTTTTGTGCAGGAAACGGAAACCCGCAGAACAGACTGCTGGGCGCAGATGTGAATGAGCCCTTAGAGGATGCATAGGTAGGATACACTTTTTAGCAACTTGTTATTCCTTATTATTGAGAAGTATAGCTGTAAGGGGTTTATGCAAGTATTTTATAATGTAATATCATTACTGAAATATCTTGAATTATGTCAAAATAAGAATTTGAGCTATTATTTAACATAGAGGAACTATTCTTTATGCCTTACAGAGTTTCATGCAATCCTATGGACTACAGCTGTCACTTGAGATATTACTAAGTAGCGCCACAGTTTTGATAATTAGTATATGTTAAGGAATTGGCATGCATGCAGCTACCATATGTTTAAAAGAAAAATTAGTTTTTTTTAGGTAAAGAATAACTCTGCTTACTCAAGTAATGTGATTTAATTTCATGGATTTTTTTTTTTTTAAGATATGAATTACCCGCCCCTTCATCTGGTCAGAGGAATGATATAACTACATGGCAGGAGTGTGTCAACAATTCAATGGCTCAGCTGGAGCATCAGGCTGTTCGTATAGAGAATCTGGAAATCATGTCTCAGCATGGCTGTAATGCTTGGAGAGTCTATAATGAGTGAGTTCAACTTGAAATGGTAGTGGTGAGTGACAATGTAGCAGTGGAGGGTGTTAATAAATTGAATCTCATTAACCCCCATATTTTCTATTTTAGAAATCTTGTTCGTATGATTGAATCTGCACAGAAGGATCTTCAGAAGTTAAGGTGAGTATGCAAGTTATCCTTACCAAAATAACAAAATAGAAAGTTTCAAGCCACTTGAGATGTTCTTCAAATTAGACCGTCCAGCTCATAAGAAAAGATTGACAGTATGAAGGACAGCATATTATACATGTAGACACACTGAGATAAGGGTGTATACATCTTCCTGCTATTTCATACAGTATTTTTATGCCCATCATCATCAATCCCTTCACTTTTTATATATAAACACTCATACAAAGAATCTAACACTCTGTATGTGTGGGAAAAGCAGAAGTCAGGCTAGATTCACATCAGCGCTCTCTTTCGTCTCCTTTTGTCCCCCATTGCACTTGAAAAATGCAAAGAAAAAATCCTGCCAGCAGGACTTTTCTATCCTCATTGTTTGGGCAGAAAGCTGGTGTGCCCCATTATAGTCTATGGGGTCCGCCGGCTTTTTCAGGTAACTGCTTTTTAAACGGGTTTGGTTTCCATTTTTCAGATCCCCAATTGGACCAGAAGAATGGAAACCCAAGTGCAGGTGTGAACCTAGCATTAAAGGGTTTTCAACATCTTAGGCTCTATTCACACAGAGTAACGCCAGGCGTCATTTGTGTGTAATTTGTGTGTCTTTTACGGCTGTCATAAAACGTTTACATAGAGTTCTATAGGAAAAGACGTCCGTCATTTACGGCCGTCATTTACGGCCGTCATTGTAATGACGGCCGGAAATTACAGACGTCTTTTCCTATAGAACTCTATGTAAACGTTTTATGACGGCCGTAAAAGACACACAAATGACGCCTGGCGTTACTCTGTGTGAATAGAGCCTTAGGGTTTCAGCTGCCGCTCTTTCTCCTTTCCTTTCCACTTCCTGGTTTTCAGCTCATTCCAACATCTTGGTCCATGGCTGTTTCTAAATTGAGGACATCACTAGATTTAGATACAGAGCTGACAACAGAGGCGCTGATCAAGAAACTTTTCTAGTCCTTATCTGTGGTCAGCAACTAAAAGCAATAAGCAGACAGAAACATAAAAGAATATAGATGGCTGTGAACATCATCAGCAGACCACTAGAGCTAGATAAAGATAAGTGGTCAGGTACCTAGGCAACCTAGGTATTACTCACCACCCCGCAATCACATTAGGCGGTCTGACAGTGGAGAGATATCGGTGCCGAAACTAACGGCACCAGTATCTCCAGGTCCATACTGGGAAAGCTGCTTTCTAGCGGTAATTAATACTGGGGGTGCCAGAGGACATGAAAGGTCCTCTTTAACTGTTAACTAGTGGGAAGGGGTTAAGCTATAATTTTAAATATGTTCCTAGAGATGGGAATACTGCTTTAAAATTTTAAGATAAATGTGCTAATGGTAAACTTTGCACTATACAGTTTATTGAAGAAAAAGGCTTCTTTCCTACCCCACCTACCCTGCACTGCCCTCTGTTTCTGAAAACACTGTTCAAATCTGCACTCAGTATATGGGGGATGAGCAGAGAGCAAAGAGATAAGAGGATTCTGCTAAAGCTTACAGTGAGGCTTTTATCTTCTCCTCTCTCCATAGACTTGTGTGCTGTAGCTCAAGCTGAGTACAAATTAGAACTGTGACTTCAGAGACATTGGTCAGTGGTGGGGACGGCAATAACAGGAGAAAGTAAATTTTTTCCTTATACTAATTTGTAACACTACTTATTTTGTTACCTCATGGTTTCCCTTCTGCTATATACATCACGTCGCTGTGAAGTGCTTGGATGAATGGTTCTTCGTAGAATAGTTCTGTTATTCTTCTATCACTATTTACATCATTCATTTCCATCTTATCTTGTTCAGAAAACGTATTCAGGACTTAAATTGGCAAAGGAAAAACTCACAACTTACATCTGGGGCCAAGCTGCGAGAAATGGAGTCAACGTGAGTTATTTTTGTGCATGTGTTATATTATGAAAATTATATAGATTGAATATGTTTGACTCCCTCTAATATCTGTAGTTCTGATCTCCATAATGGATTGAAACCATGAACACACTGCGGGCAAGAAAGATAGTGTGTGTGTTTTATGTCTTTTAAATAACTTTATTTGGTGAAAGTGATGTATATCCACTGGGCCCTTTGTCAAAGCTGTCTTGGTCACCCCAAATATTTGATTCACACCGTTCTTTAAATAGGCTAAAACAGGAAACACAACAACATGGTGAAAAGCATTACTCTCCCTTTAAATGTCCTGCAGCAATGGCCTGTACATCATCCACATGACCATTTCTGCACTGGTTTATATTAAATTATGCGTTGCATTTTCATGAAAATCAGTGGTTTATTCTTATGCAAGTTACACTGGATGGCATTTATAAGTGGTTATTTAGAGCAGAGAATGCTATTAGTTTGATACTGAATTTTCCTGTGGATAAACTCTCATGTTGCAAAATGCAGCCGAAATATATATATATTTTTTTTCTGCTATGTGTACATGGAATTAGCCAGAATTTCATTCACTTTGCCGATACTGTAAAATGCTGTTTTTTTTTTTTTTTTTCTGTGAAAGGAAAAATTCAGCAAAATAACGCAGCGTATACGATCCAGGCTCCCATTGAAATCAATGGGAGCTTTAACGGCACGCAAAGTCTCACACACCGTATACGTGCCAGATCACGCGGCACGTTACTCCGTGTGAATGGACCCTTAGGGTGTGACTAATATATTTCATTATTTTAGTCTCCTGCTCTTGACTCCCCCACTTCATAAAAAGCCTCCAACAATATACATATGCAGAAGGGGAAACACGGTGGCTCAGTGGTTAGCACTACAGCCTTGCAGCACTGGAGTCCTGGGTTCGAATCCCGCCAGGAACACCATCTGCAAGGAGTTTGTATGTTCTCCCCGTGTTTGCGTGGATTTCCTCCCATTCAACAAAGACATACTTAAATGGAAAAAAATGTACATTGTGATCCATATATGGGGCTCACAATCTACATTTAAGAAAAGAAAAAAAATATATACATATGCAGGTGCTGCTACTGAATACCCAGGTACTAAATTTCTCTTTTTATTTTTCCCCTCCATTATAGGTGGGTATCCCTTGTAAGTAAGAACTATGAGATTGAACGTGCAATTGTGCAGCTGGAGAATGAAATCAATCAGCTGAAGCAAAGGGATGGAGAAAACAAAGAAAATATTGAGAATTATTAAGTGTATGGATGATAGAACATTTCCACTTCACCTGTTCCTCCAGTTCATCTCTTCATCAGAAAGATTTGACCTCTATCCTTGACTGAGGACTTTGGATCTCACTGTGCTTCTATCTGTACTAAAGATCTGTGAAAGATGAATGTTAATCCAGTTTTCCTAGTCTTTCTATGATAGACTGGTAGATGTCGACTTTAGAAATATCTGAAAATTTCTACTATTTGGAGTTGGTTGCAAATGTGTGTTGCGGTTTGTTGTTCAATGTCGACAGGACACTATGTAATTGCATCATGCATTTGTTTTGTGTATTTTTTTATTTCAATAAATTTTAGTTGACATTTAAACAAGGAATAAGCCAGGGTTGTTGATCATGGTAATGCAGTGTTCACACTTGCGCCTGTGTCTGCCTGCTGGGTCTCCGTCGTATTCCTTGGGAAAACTTCATAGGGGACAGTTTTCTGGAGGTCAGTTTTAAAACCCATTCATTTAAATGGATTTTTAAAGCAAACTGCCAGTGTTTGTATACAGCCTTTCCGCGGGGAAACCATTTTTTTGGGGGGGACGGATGCAAAATTATGCATGTCTGAATAGGAGGCCGGACACGGGCGCAAGTGTGAACGCCCACAATCTGCAATAATAGCAAACCTAAATCAATAATAATAGTAATAAAGCATAGGTAAGACAACTGTAATACAGCAGTAGTGTTGTACAATACCCTACATTCTGAACACCTCAAAGAATATAATTGGTAAGAGACTCGATCCGTAGCATAGACAATGAAGGACAGGGAAGTGAGAGGAAGGTAAAATAACAAAGGCCTCGCTAAACAAGGTGCAATATTAGAACAGAACATCACAGAGGGGTCCCCAACCAATCATATGAGATATGGCAGTCATCAGTCTCGCAGAGCAAACATCCACCGATCCAAATCGATGACAGAGATCTTCATAAGGGGTATCAACTATGCATCAAATATAACACACACTTAACACATTAAGAGGCAACTGGAGGGGGGAACACTAATCCAACACTCCCAGTTAGCTCTGAACCGCTCCAAACGATCGTTACCACTGGTAAAGGTCTGTTCAGATTGGCAATTCGTTGTCACAGTCAGTTCCGACTTGAGTCAGATTTCCATCTGCGTACAATCAGTAAGCGGGCAGCACCTAGGATGTGACATAGTACTGTTTTAGCAAAGCTATCTCTGGTGTGAAACTTAGATCCTCATAGCTGATAATTGATGCCATAATATGTATACCAATGAGCCTTTTCCTCCACATCCTCTCCAACATTTAGGGGAACGTGGGGAAAAATTTAGCCAGGCAGAGAGGGTAATACCATCTCATCAGTAACTTGCTATACTGTTCCCAGTGTAAAGGACATACATGCTGTGGATCTCCTTGCAAATGGATTAGCCGCATAGGATGTCCGATCAAGTATTAGACCAGTATATTGTAAGTGAACTCTTCTGTCTGGTAAATGATATTGCGCCTGAAGCCTATGAAAGGGAGCCAGTACATCGCCCAAGTAGAGGTCGGATATAAACTGAACTCTGCACCTACTCCAAATAACAAGGGATCTTAAAGAGGACCTTTCATGTCCTCGGGCACATGCAGTTTTATATACTGATAGCTGAATTCAGCTCACTTTCGGCTTTTCCGTTATGTGGCCCGGGGCAAGAGATATCTGTACAGTTACCGATATCTCTTCACTGTTAGAAGGGTGTTTCTGACAGTCCAAGCGGCCTGTGAGGAACGCCCCTCCTGACAGCTTTCTAGCTATATATATAAGACCGCATGTGCTTGACGACATGAAAAGTCCTCTTTAAACGGAAGTACAGTAATTGGAGCCCCCCTGGGTAGAGTTTACCACAGTAGAGCAAATCATATGCTAAGCTTCCAGGATAGCTAAAATCGTAGGAGGCCTATAAGATGATAACAATGCCTCCCTTGTCTTAGTAAGAGGCCCTACCAAATTTTTTACTTGTGTCAGAGTGGCCTCAATTCTCAGACACATCTTGTCACGGTTGGATGTGAGTCAAAATTTAAGTTTGCCCAAAACTATAGCAGCATAATAGTGGCACAAATTAGGTACTTCCATCCACCCATGTACCCTACCCTTGGATAGGGTGCATGGATTTGCTATGATTCAAAATTAAATTAAGCATTTGCCTTTGAAAGCCACTAAAAACACTTCTAGATATCGGAATCATTAGGGTATGGTGATAATAAAGGATTTTCAGAAGAATCATCACTTTATAGAGTACTATTTGACCCATGCATATATGCTCACACTTAGCCAGATTAGTGAGTTCAGTGGACAGAAGACCAGGGAAATTAGCTTTAACAAGGTCCCTAGGGTCAGGGGTCAGCTTGATGCTCTGGTACGGTATAGAGTTAGGACACCATTGATAGGGGCAGGTCCTTTTAATGCATTGGATGGCATTCTGCGACATATTGATCCCCAAAATCTGGGACTTGGTCTCGTTTACTTTATAAAAAGTCAAAGTCTCAATTGAGGATAGGATATGCGATACAGTGGCCAACATTGTGTCCGTATAGGTAAGTGACAGGATTACATTGTCCGTAAATAAGTTAATTCTATGGTCATTAGATGCTGCCTGGACACCAGCAATGTCAGGGTGAGTCCTCATGACCTCAGCCAAAGGCTCCATTACCAATGAAAACATTAATGGAGGTAATGGATACCCCTGTTGAGTACCATTTGTAATACCCCAATAGCTAGGATTTGAGCTGATGGCACCGTATATAGTGCCTAAATAGCTGAGAAAATGGGATCGGCGAGGCCTAACATGTAACACCTCTAAAAGGTACCCCCCAATGCACTCTGCCAAACGCCCTCTACACATCCAAGGAAAGGAGCAGAGAAGGCGTCCGATGAGCGTGGGCAGCAGCGACCAGTGTAATCATCTGCCTCGTGCCATCCGATGCCTGTCTCCCCTTAGTCAATCCGAACTGGTAGTTTTTCAGGAGGGACAGTAAAATTTTAAAGGGGCTCTATCCTTGGAAAAAGTCTTTTTTAACTACAGTACCACCAAAGTGAATAAGATTTAATTTACACCATGCCACTGTGACAGCGCCAAATTTTGCATCGACTGATCCTAATAAAAACAGGAATACTTCCCCAGCGGCTTCCTGTTGGTATTAGGGGCAGGTTATGAAGATGTCTCCAATGTTTGGAGCTCTAACTTTTTTTTTTTTTTTTTAAACATCCCACCACACAGCATATGATCTACCTATTTATGGCCCTCACACAGTTTCTGTCCTCCTTTTATACTCTATACAGTATATATACACACACACACACTACATGACTCCTTTTTTGTTTGTTTGTTTTTTTAAAGCCCACCTGCGGTATATGATCCCCTTTTACTACGCTCCAGTCCTGGCCGCCCTCCGCTACCACTTCCAGGATGCGTTGTAGCCAATGCTGGAATGCTGTACATGGTGCCCTTCTTCGTTGTGGATCAGTGTGGAGGAGGAGGCAGTGCAGGACGATCAAGACAGGAGTGCAACAGGGGATTAAAAAGTAGCAACTTATTGCAATAACAAAATAAGTATCTGCTGATCTGTGTCACCCAAAATGATTCACCTGTGACATAAGTTCGCATCACTGTTCTAGTTGGTATGTGTGAAAATGTCAGGCAATGTAAAATAAAAAGTCTTGAAATATGAGCTCCCTCTAGTGGATAGAATTAATATGACTAGTATGGACTATGATGTATGTGTAAGGGGAACAGAGTTGGAAAAATGGGAGAAATAAGGGAGTAAAAGAAAAGGATTACAATATGGAAAATAGAAGCAATATTCAAAAAATAGGAAAATCAAACAATACAAAGCATAGTTATTACAGAGTATCTTGCCAATATGGAGTACTGATAATATCTGAGTGTTTCGGGATGTAGCTTTCATAGAACTAGGTTGTACTGCATGGAAAGTAAACTTAACAGAGGTAGGTAAAATAACTAATTGAAAAATTATTAAGTTATTTGGGTGAGAGACAATCCAGGTGGTTAATCAAAAAGTATTTCCTCTGTTGGACTGGTTGCACATTAACTTATCTCTGATGTGAGCCTGGTTTACCAACCTGTACATTGTCTTGGAATGGACTCCTAGCATTACAGTTAGGGCTCGTTCACATCTGCGCCCGGTCTCTGTTCTGCAGGTTTCCGTTTCCTGCACAAAACAGAGGCAGGAGACGGAAACCTGCAGGAGTCTCTCTCACCCATTCATTTCAATGGGTTTGAAAGATGTCCGTCCGTGAGCGGCGGTGAGGGTTTTATGCTCACCGCCGCAAAACCGTTTTTTTTTAAACCGGACACAGAGTCAGACATGCAGTACTCTGTGTCCGATTTAAAAAAAACGTTTTTTGTGGGGGAGAGCATAAAACGCTCACCGACGCTCACGGCAGGACCCAATCTGACAGGTTTCCGTCTTCTGCATGCAGAAGACGGAAACCACAGAACGGAGACCCAAACACTAGTGTGAACCTAGCGTTACATCTGATAGCAGCAATACACTGTTGTGTTCCTGACACTGACACAAGCGAATACTCTTCCAGCAGTGCTGGTGTTGGTGGCATCAGCTATGTGTGGTCATCTCCCCAAGTGTTTTTTTTTTTTATATATAAACCTCACCAAATGACAAATAAATGGCACTGTGCAAGATCTTCAAGCAAAAAATAGTAAAAACTTTCCCTTCACACTCTTTGACAGCTCTTTTGGCAAAATAGAATTGCCAGTGACAGGCAAAGTGAGGAAGACCATTGTAATCCTCTCCATGACCTTTCTTGTAGCCTAAATGCACACCTAGCACATGGTCACATACCTCCCAACTGTCCCGATTTCCGTAGGACATTCACGATTTCGATGTCCTGCCCCGCGGTCCCAGTCGGCGGGAGGTATGTCCCGGTTTCAACTCAGACCTGCATCCAGAGCATGCAGATCTGAGTTGAATACATACGTGACTAAAGCAAGGAGCTGTCAAGACCAGTGGCCTAACTAGGAATGGCGGGGCCCCGTGGCGAACTTTTGACATGGGCCCCCCCTTTCCCGACCGACACCGACGACCTCGACCAACCCCCTCCTACGCATTTCTGCGCGTTCTATTATGCCCCATACTGGCCCCTTAACACAGTATTATCCCCCATAGTGGCCCCTGCACACAGTATTATGTCCCTTAGTGGCTCCTACAAACAGTATTATCCCCCATAGTGACCCCTACACACATTATTATCCCCCATAGTGACCCCTGCACACAGTATTATCCCCCATAGTGGCCCCTGCACACAGTATTATCCCCCATAGTGGCCCCTGCACACATTATTATCCCCCATAGTGACCCCTGCACACAGTATTATACCCCATAGTGGCCCCTGCACACACACTGTTATCCACCATAGTGGCCCCTGCAAAATGTATTATCCCCCATAGTGGCCCCTGCACACATTATTATCCCCCATAGTGACCCCTGCACACAGTATTATGCCCCTTAGTGGCCCCTGCACACAGTATTATCCCCCATAGTGGCCCCTGCACACAGTATTATGTCCCATAGTGGCCCCTGCACACAGTATTATCCCCCATAGTTGCCCCTGCACACAGTATTATCCCCCATAGTGACTCCTGCACACAGTATTATGTCCCACTGTGGACACCCATAAAAAAATTATTATACTCTGGTGTCTTTTCAGACCTCAGAGTATAATAATCGGATACCCAGGGGTATAAAAACATAAAAAACTACTGTTACTTATCTGTCCCCCGGCTCCTACGCGGTCTTCTCCACTGCCTTCTCCGCTGCTGTCCATGTTCAATGACGTCCAGGGGTGAACCATGGCTTTCTGCCACCTGAAGCAGACGTTAGAAAGCCGCGCCCCCCCCCCCTAAGGAGGGGGCGGGGCCGAGCGGAGCGAACGTCTTCAGCAGGCAGAGAGCAGGCACGGAGAGGACCTACTCTCTGCCTGAGCGTGAGGGGCTGCCTCCCCAAGCCACCGCTCAGTGATGGTGACCCTAAGCCAGTCCAGGACAGTTTGTCCTGGACTGGCTTAGGTCAGCAAAAATGCTGCCCTCCTCGTGGACCTGGCATAGCGCCGCCTGAAGCGGTCGCTTCAGGTCGCCTCATGGGAGGTGCGGCGCTGATGACATCGGACGTCACATGACCCGGGACGCAGGCCGGGTTCATGTAATGTCAGAGACGTCAGGAAGGAGGCTTGGCAGGATTGTGGAGAGGTAAGTAACATGTTTTTTATGTTTCTTAACTCTCCCGGTCCGCCAATCATTATACTCGGAGGTCCGAAACGACCCCTGAGTATAATAATAGCAGCGGTAGCGGCTGTCACCGGGCCCCTACTGTCCCGGGCCCTGTGGCAGCTGCCTCTGCTGCTATGGCGGTAGTTACGCCACTGGTCAAGACCTATAAGTACCTGGTTGTGCTCCTCAATAATAATCTAGGCTGTGCTGATCATCTGGATGCCCTGCACATAAAAGGGCTACAGCAGACCCTACCTGCTCAGGAGGCTGAGGGCCTTCGGAGTCCAGGGGGCACTTCTTAGGGCCTTTTTCAACTCTTTAGAAGCATCAGTTATCTTCTTCAGAGTGGCGTTCTTGGGGAGTAGCATACCAGCCAGGGACAGAAGTAGACTTGACAGGCTGATTAGAAGGCCTAGCTCTGTCCTGGGGAGCCCCCTAGACTCAGTACAGGTGGTGGGTGACAGAAATATATTATCTCTTCAAACAGTTGATCTGCAGGGCCCCAGGTATTGGACCCCCGCTGATCTCTTACACTGTTAGGACCCTGCAGAATAGCTTTTTCCCAGGACAGGCAGCTCCTAGTATTGTTTACATACTGGGTGCTGTGATGCTCACCCACTGTATCCTTGATAACCGCAGTTATAGGTACTGTAGTTGGATCTCTTTGAAGTATCAGAGATACAGCTGCATTACCCATAACTGTTGCTATAAAGAATACGGAGGGGGTAGAGGGCCCTAGTTACAATTTGCACTGGGGTCCACAAGACTTTAGTTACATAGGTTACTGGTAGGTACTGCAGCGCTGTCCCATAATTATTTTTTTTAAAAACTCGTTTTATTGAAGAAGGTGTAACAAGTTAAACAATACAATCAGGAGAATACATATACAGAGCAAAAATAAGGGAACAGTAAAAAGGTACCAAACAAACAAACAGAGATCCGCCACAGCGCCATCCCAATTAATAAACTTTAATGGGACAGCGCTGAAGTACCTACATTCGCCATTACAGCTTGCATAGCGAGTGAGCAGCTTGTCTCACACTATGTTCACATTACCATTACTTATCCCAGGTATTGTCATCAATATCAGAAACCAGATAACTGTACTGACCCTTGTAATGAAATGAATATGTTATAAAGCAGGCAAACAAGGCAACATTTATATGACATGAATGGCTTTGAGTTAATAAAAGTTCATCAGTAAGCAATATGGACCTCATCCTGCAATAAGCAATCTTCATACAGCAATGTCTATGGAGCATGTCACTATGGTAACTGCATCCACCGGCAACCAATAGGATTGCTGGATCTGAGTTTGGAATGACAGTTGGCTGCCGTCAGTTACTTGTCAGTGATGCCGGGAGGAGATGGACATGTGTGTGCGCGGATCTGCAGCAGTGATACCTTCAGTAAGCGAACGGGATCTAATCTGAATACTGAAGATCTTAAGACGTGACTGATCATTAGACAGACATTTTACAGGTAGTGGATGGGGGTTGGGGGGTGACTGTTAGTAAATGTCCAGTATTGGTCTCTGTACACATGAGCTTCTCTGGACATTATTCTGCTCCATCATTCAGATAACATAACAATCTCTACAGTCATTTCTACAAGTTTTTTCCCTGACACCAAAGGCATCAGTTGTCATCAGTTGGCTCTGCTCAGTCAGTTCTGGGCTGCTATGGTGGAAGGCAGGGTAGCGCAGTCAGCTCTGCTGTTCTATATAGTTATAAAAGTGAGAACCTGACGTTCTGATGTTACATTTCTACTGTTATTATTATTATTATTATTATTAATAATGACATCTGCCTTCTATTTGCATCCATTAGGAACTAAAGTTCCAGGCTATTTTAAATTAGTATAGGTTTGTCTATAGCCTCCTATGGGGTCAACAGATTGTAATCAATACATAGGGAGTACACTTATTTGTGTGCAGACGCATGTATCCAATCCCCCGGTGTATGGTACTGTGTGCAGACGCGCGTATCTAATCCTCCGGCGTTTGAAACTGTCTGCAGACGCGTGTATCTAATACTACAGCATGTGGTACTGTGTGAAGATGTGCGTTTTTAATCCTCTGGTGTGTGGTACTGTGTGCAGATGCGCGTATCTAATCCTCCCCCGTGTGGTATTGTCTGTAGAAGCATGTATCTAATCCTCTGGCGGTGGTACTATGTGAAGACATGCGTATCTAATCCTCTGGCGTGTTGAACTGTGTGCAGACGTGCGTATCTAATCCTCCCCTGTGTGGTATTGTGTGAAGAGGTGCGTATCTAATCCTCCCCCGTGTGGTACTTTGTGCAGAGAAGGCATCTAATCCTTCAGCATCTGGAACTGTGTGCAGACGCGCATATCTAACCCTCGGTCGTGTGGTACTGTGTGCAGATGCATGTATCTAATCCTCCCCTGTGTGGTATTATGTGAAGAGGCACGTATCTAATCCTACAGCACGTGGAACTGTGTGTAGATGCATGTGTCTAATCCTACGGCATGTGGTACTGTGTGCAGACATGCGTATCTAATCCTCTAGCATGTGGTACTGTGTGCAGACACGCATATCTAATCCTCCCCAAGTGTGGTACTGTGTGCTGAGACGCGTATCTAATTCTCTGTCTTGTGATGCTGTGTGCAGAGGCATGTATCTCATCCTCCAAATTGTGGTACTGTGTGCAGACACACGTATTTAATCCTCCCCTGTGTGGTATTGTGTGAAGAGGTGCGTATCTAATCCTACACCATGTGGAACTGTGTGTAGACGCACGTATCTAATCCTACGGCGTGTGGTACTGTGTGCAGACGCATGTATCTAATCCCATGGTGTGTACAACTGTGTGCAGACACGCATATCTAATCCTTTGGCGTGTGGAAATGTGTGTAGATGCACGTATCTAATACTATGGCATGTGGTACTGTGTGCAGACGTGCGTATCTAATCCTCTAGCGTGTGGTACTGTGTGCAGACACGCATATCTAATCCTCCCCAAGTGTGGTACTGTGTGCTGAGACGCGTATCTAATTCTCTGGCTTGTGGTACTGTGTGCAGAGGCATGTATCTAATCCTCCAAAGTGTGGTACTGTGTGTAGACACACGTATCTAATCCTCCCCTGTGTGGTATTGTGTGAAGAGGTGCGTATCTAATCCTACACCGTGTGGAACTGTGTGTAGACGCGCGTATCTAATCCTACGGCATGTGGTACTGTGTGCAGACGCGTGTATCTAATCCAATGGTGTGTACTAGAGATGAGCGAACAGTGTTCTATCGAACTCATGTTCGATCGGATATTAGGCTGTTCGGCATGTTCGAATCGAATCGAACACCGCGTGGTAAAGTGCGCCATTACTCGATTCCCCTCCCACCTTCCCTGGCGCCTTTTTTGCTCCAATAACAGCGCAGGGTAGGTGGGACAGGAACTACGACACCGGTGACGTTGAAAAAAGTAGGCAAAACCCATTGGCTGCCGAAAACATGTGACCTCTAATTTAAAAGAACAGCGACGCCCAGCTTCGCGTCATTCTGAGCTTGCAATTCACCGAGGACGGAGGTTTCCGTCCAGCTAGCTAGGGCTTAGATTCTGGGTAGGCAGGGACAGGCTAGGATAGGAAGGAGAAGACAACCAACAGCTCTTGTAAGAGCTAAATTCCAGGGAGAAGCTTGTCAGTGTAACGTGGCACTGACGGGCTCAATCGCCGCAACCCAGCTTTCCCAGGATCCTGAATGGAATACACTGTCAGTGTATTCCCGTATACCCGATATATACCCCGATACCCGTTCCAACGGTGTGCCCCCCCACCTTCACCCCAGAAATACCCTGCAAGTCCCCTAGCAATAGAATTGGGGCTATATACACCCACAATTTTTACTACTGGTATACAGTGCCATTGTCTGACTGGGAATTCAAAGAATATATTGGGAATACAAATACCCTCATTTCTTGCTACTGCCATATAGTGCCAGTTTCTGACTGGTAATTCAAAGAATATATTGGGGTTACGTGCACCCACAATTTTTACTACTGGTATACAGTGCCATTGTCTGACTGGGAATTCAAAGAATATATTGGGAATACAAATACCCTCATTTCTTGCTACTGCCATATAGTGCCAGTGTCTGACTGGGAATTCAAAGAATATATTGGGGTTACGTGCACCCACAATTTTTACTACTGGTATACAGTGCCATTGTCTGACTGGGAATTCAAAGAATATATTGGGAATACAAATACCCTCATTTCTTGCTACTGCCATATAGTGCCAGTGTCTGACTGGGAATTCAAAGAATATATTGGGGTTACGTGCACCCACAATTTTTACTACTGGTATACAGTGCCATTGTCTGACTGGGAATTCAAAGAATATATTGGGAATACAAATACCCTCATTTCTTGCTACTGCCATATAGTGCCAGTGTCTGACTGGGAATTCAAAGAATATATTGGGGTTACGTGCACCCACAATTTTTACTACTGGTATACAGTGCCATTGTCTGACTGGGAATTCAAAGAATATATTGGGAATACAAATACCCTCATTTCTTGCTACTGCCATATAGTGCCAGTGTCTGACTGGGAATTCAAAGAATATATTGGGGTTACGTGCACCCACAATTTTTACTACTGGTATACAGTGCCATTGTCTGACTGGGAATTCAAAGAATATATTGGGAATACAAATACCCTCATTTCTTGCTACTGCCATATAGTGCCAGTGTCTGACTGGTAATTCAAAGAATATATTGGGGTTACGTGCACCCACAATTTTTACTACTGGTATACAGTGCCATTGTCTGACTGGGAATTCAAAGAATATATTGGGAATACAAATACCCTCATTTCTTGCTACTGCCATATAGTGCCAGTGTCTGACTGGTAATTCAAAGAATATATTGGGGTTACGTGCACCCACAATTTTTACTACTGGTATACAGTGCCATTGTCTGACTGGGAATTCAAAGAATATATTGGGAATACAAATACCCTCATTTCTTGCTACTGCCATATAGTGCCAGTGTCTGACTGGGAATTCAAAGAATATATTGGGGTTACGTGCACCCACAATTTTTACTACTGGTATACAGTGCCATTGTCTGACTGGGAATTCAAAGAATATATTGGGAATACAAATACCCTCATTTCTTGCTACTGCCATATAGTGCCAGTGTCTGACTGGGAATTCAAAGAATATATTGGGGTTACGTGCACCCACAATTTTTACTACTGGTATACAGTGCCATTGTCTGACTGGGAATTCAAAGAATATATTGGGAATACAAATACCCTCATTTCTTGCTACTGCCATATAGTGCCAGTGTCTGACTGGGAATTCAAAGAATATATTGGGGTTACGTGCACCCACAATTTTTACTACTGGTATACAGTGCCATTGTCTGACTGGGAATTCAAAGAATATATTGGGAATACAAATACCCTCATTTCTTGCTACTGCCATATAGTGCCAGTGTCTGACTGGTAATTCAAAGAATATATTGGGGTTACGTGCACCCACAATTTTTACTACTGGTATACAGTGCCATTGTCTGACTGGGAATTCAAAGAATATATTGGGAATACAAATACCCTCATTTCTTGCTACTGCCATATAGTGCCAGTGTCTGACTGGGAATTCAAAGAATATATTGGGGTTACGTGCACCCACAATTTTTACTACTGGTATACAGTGCCATTGTCTGACTGGGAATTCAAAGAATATATTGGGAATACAAATACCCTCATTTCTTGCTACTGCCATATAGTGCCAGTGTCTGACTGGGAATTCAAAGAATATATTGGGGTTACGTGCACCCACAATTTTTACTACTGGTATACAGTGCCATTGTCTGACTGGGAATTCAAAGAATATATTGGGAATACAAATACCCTCATTTCTTGCTACTGCCATATAGTGCCAGTGTCTGACTGGGAATTCAAAGAATATATTGGGGTTACGTGCACCCACAATTTTTACTACTGGTATACAGTGCCATTGTCTGACTGGGAATTCAAAGAATATATTGGGAATACAAATACCCTCATTTCTTGCTACTGCCATATAGTGCCAGTGTCTGACTGGGAATTCAAAGAATATATTGGGGTTACGTGCACCCACAATTTTTACTACTGGTATACAGTGCCATTGTCTGACTGGGAATTCAAAGAATATATTGGGAATACAAATACCCTCATTTCTTGCTACTGCCATATAGTGCCAGTGTCTGACTGGTAATTCAAAGAATATATTGGGGTTACGTGCACCCACAATTTTTACTACTGGTATACAGTGCCATTGTCTGACTGGGAATTCAAAGAATATATTGGGAATACAAATACCCTCATTTCTTGCTACTGCCATATAGTGCCAGTGTCTGACTGGGAATTCAAAGAATATATTGGGGTTACGTGCACCCACAATTTTTACTACTGGTATACAGTGCCATTGTCTGACTGGGAATTCAAAGAATATATTGGGAATACAAATACCCTCATTTCTTGCTACTGCCATATAGTGCCAGTGTCTGACTGGGAATTCAAAGAATATATTGGGGTTACGTGCACCCACAATTTTTACTACTGGTATACAGTGCCATTGTCTGACTGGGAATTCAAAGAATATATTGGGAATACAAATACCCTCATTTCTTGCTACTGCCATATAGTGCCAGTGTCTGACTGGGAATTCAAAGAATATATTGGGGTTACGTGCACCCACAATTTTTACTACTGGTATACAGTGCCATTGTCTGACTGGGAATTCAAAGAATATATTGGGAATACAAATACCCTCATTTCTTGCTACTGCCATATAGTGCCAGTGTCTGACTGGGAATTCAAAGAATATATTGGGGTTACGTGCACCCACAATTTTTACTACTGGTATACAGTGCCATTGTCTGACTGGGAATTCAAAGAATATATTGGGGTTATAAATACCCTCATTTCTTGCTACTGCCATATAGTGCCAGTTTCTGACTGGTAATTCAAAGAATATATTGGGGTTACGTGCACCCACAATTTTTACTACTGGTATACAGTGCCATTGTCTGACTGGGAATTCAAAGAATATATTGGGAATACAAATACCCTCATTTCTTGCTACTGCCATATAGTGCCAGTGTCTGACTGGGAATTCAAAGAATATATTGGGGTTACGTGCACCCACAATTTTTACTACTGGTATACAGTGCCATTGTCTGACTGGGAATTCAAAGAGTATATTGGGAATACAAATACCCTCATTTCTTGCTACTGCCATATAGTGCCAGTGTCTGACTGGGAATTCAAAGAATATATTGGGGTTACGTGCACCCACAATTTTTACTACTGGTATACAGTGCCAATTTCTAACTAGGAATTCAAAATGCGCAAGGCTCCCGGAAAGGGACGTGGACGAGGCCGTGGGCGAGGTCGGGGGAATGGTTCTGGGGAGCAAGGTAGCAGTGAAGCCACAGGGCGTCCCGTGCCTACTCCTGTGGGGCAGCAAGCATTGCGCCACTCCACAGTGCCAGGGTTGCTTGCCACATTAACTAAACTGCAGGGTACAAACCTTAGTAGGCCCGAGAACCAGGAACAGGTCTTGCAATGGCTGTCAGAGAACGCTTACAGCACATTGTCCAGCAGCCAGTCAGACTCTGCCTCCTCTCCTCCTATTACCCAACAGTCTTGTCTTCCTTCCTCCCAAAATTCCGAAGCTTTACAGAACAATAACCCAAACTGTCCCTGCTCCCCAGAGCTGTTCTCCGCTCCTTTCATTGTCCCTCAACCTGCCTCTCCACGTCACGATTCCACGAACCTAACAGAGGAGCATCTGTGTCCAGATGCTCAAACACTAGAGTCTCCTCCATCTCCGTTCGATTTGGTGGTGGATGACCAGCAACCCACCCTCATCGACGATGATGTGACGCAGTTGCCGTCAGGGCATCCAGTTGACTGGCGCATTGTGCGGGAGGAGGAGATGAGACAGGAGTTGGAAGAGGAAGTGGTGGATGATGAGGACACTGACCCGACCTGGACAGGGGGGATGTCAAGCGGGGAAAGTAGTGTGGATGTTGAGGCAGGTGCAGCACCAAAAAGGGTAGCTAGAGGCAGAGGCAGAGGTCAGCAGCTTAGGCGAAGCCAGGCCACACCCGGAATCTCCCAAGATGTTCCAGTTCGTA
Source organism: Leptodactylus fuscus (assembly GCF_031893055.1). NCBI lineage: Eukaryota > Metazoa > Chordata > Amphibia > Anura > Leptodactylidae > Leptodactylus > Leptodactylus fuscus. Next base: position 85,951,275 of record NC_134266.1, on the reverse strand, counting down.
CCCAGCCCCGAAAAACTCCCACCTCGAGGGCACGTTTCTCGAAGGTGTGGAGTTTTTTCAAGGAATGCGCCGAGGACAGATATAGTGTTGTCTGCACAATTTGCCTCTCGAAATTGATTAGGGGCTCTGAGAAGAGCAACCTGTCCACCACTTCAATGCGCCGTCATTTGGAATCCAAGCACTGGAATCAGTGGCAGGCAGCAACGGCAGGACAAAGGCCGCCTGCCGTTCACGCCACTGCCACTGCCTCTGCCTCTGCCTCTGCCACTGCCACTGCTGACTGTGCTGGCGATGCACTCCAGAGGACGAGCCAGGACACCACTTCATCTGCCTCCGCCACTTTGTTGACTTCTACCTCATCCTCCCCTGGTCCTGTCTTATCTCCTTCTCCTGCACCATCAAAGGCACCATCAGGCGTTTCTTTACAACAACCCACCATCTCTCAGACATTGGAGCGGCGGCAGAAATACACTGCTAACCACCCACACGCGCAAGCCTTGAACGCCAACATCGCTAAACTGCTGGCCCAGGAGATGTTGGCGTTCCGGCTTGTTGAAACTCCCGCCTTCCTGGACCTGATGGCAACTGCGGCACCTCGCTATGCCGTCCCTAGCCGTCACTACTTCTCCCGGTGTGCCGTCCCCGCCTTGCACCAGCACGTGTCACTCAACATCAGGCGGGCCCTTAGTTCCGCGCTTTGCACAAAGGTCCACTTGACCACCGACGCGTGGACAAGTGCATGCGGACAGGGACGCTACATTTCACTGACGGCACACTGGGTGAATGTAGTTGAGGCTGGGACTGCTTCCCAAACTGGCCCGGTGTACCTCGTCTCCCCGCCTAACATTCCTGGCAGGGACACGAGAAGAACACCCCCCTCCTCCTCCTCCTCTACCGCCTCCTCCTCCGCCACCGCCTCCTCCTCCGCCACCGCCTCCTCCTCCGCTGTTAGATTGACCCCAGCTACGAGTTGGAAACGTTGCAGCACTGGCGTTGGTAGACGTCAGCAGGCTGTGCTGAAGCTGATCAGCTTGGGGGACAGACAGCACACTGCCTCCGAGGTGAGGGATGCCCTCCTCGATGAGACGGCAATATGGTTTGAGCCGCTGCACCTGGGCCCAGGCATGGTCGTTTGTGATAACGGCCGGAACCTGGTAGCAGCTCTGGAGCTTGCCGGACTCCAACATGTTCCATGCCTGGCCCACGTCTTCAACCTAGTGGTGCAACGTTTCCTAAAGAGCTACCCCAATGTTCCAGAGCTACTGGTGAAAGTGCGGCGCATGTGCGCCCACTTTCGCAAGTCGACAGTAGCCGCTGCTAGCTTAAAATCTCTCCAGCAACGCCTGCATGTGCCACAACACCGGCTTTTGTGCGACGTCCCCACACGCTGGAACTCAACGTTTCAGATGTTGAATAGAGTGGTTGAGCAGCAGAGACCTTTGATGGAATACCAGCTACAAAACCCTAGGGTGCCACAAAGTCAGCTGCCTCAGTTTCACATCCATGAGTGGCCATGGATGAGAGACCTTTGTGACATCCTACGGGTCTTTGAGGAGTCCACAAGGAGGGTGAGCTCTGAGGATGCGATGGTGAGCCTTACAATCCCGCTCTTGTGTGTTCTGAGAGAATCCCTGATTGACATCAGGGATAACTCAGATCACACAGAGGAGTTAGGGATAGCATCCGATCCGTCACAGCTGGAGAGTAGGTCCACACATCTGTCCGCTTCACTGCGTTTAATGGAGGAGGAGGAGGAGGAGGAGGAGGAGGAAGAAGAGTTGTCCGATGATGTGATGGTGATACAGGAGGCTTCCGGGCAACTTCGAATCGTCCCATTGTTGCAGCGCGGATGGGTAGACATGGAGGATGAGGAGGAAATGGAGATTGAACTTTCCGGTGGGGCCAGAGGAGTCATGCCAACTAACACTGTGGCAGACATGGCTGAGTTCATGTTGGGGTGCTTTACAACCGACAAGCGTATTGTCAAAATCATGGAGGACAACCAGTACTGGATCTTTGCTATCCTTGACCCCCGGTATAAAAACAACATCTCGTCTTTTATTCCGGTAGAGGGGAGGGCCAATCGCATCAATGCTTGCCACAGGCAATTGGTGCAGAATATGATGGAGATGTTTCCAGCATGTGACAGTGGCGGCAGGGAGGGCAGTTCCTCCAGTAGGCAACCAAGTTCTCACCGGTCCACACAAACGAGGGGCACACTGTCTAAGGTCTGGGACACCTTGATGGCACCCCCTCGCCAAAGTGCCGCCACGGAGGGTCCTAGTGTCACCAGGCGTGAGAAGTATAGGCGCATGTTGCGGGAATACCTTTCCGACCACAGCCCTGTCCTCTCCGACCCCTCTGCGCCCTACACGTATTGGGTGTCGAAGTTGGACCTGTGGCTTGAACTTGCCCTATATGCCTTGGAGGTGCTGTCCTGTCCTGCCGCCAGCGTCCTATCTGAGAGGGTGTTCAGTGCAGCCGGTGGCATCATCACTGACAAGCGCACCCGTCTGTCAGCTGAGAGTGCCGACCGGCTCACTTTGATAAAAATGAACCACCACTGGGTAGAGCCGTCATTTTTGTGCCCACCTGTGTAAAGCACCCCAACATGAAACTCCATGTCTGTACTCAACCTCTCCAATTCCTCCGCATCCTCATACTCATCCACCATAAGCGTTGCACAATTCTGCTAATACTAGGCTCCCTCCAACATGATTTCCCCCAACTCTGCTGGTTAGAGGCTCCCTCCACCCTGATTTCCACCAACTCTGCTGGTTAGAGGCTCCCTCCACCCTGCTTTCCCACAACTCTGCTGGTTAGAGGCTCCTTCCACCATGAATTTGCCCAAACTGGGCTGTTTAGAGGCTCCCTCCACCATGAATTGGTCCAAACTGGGCTGGTTAGAGGCTCCCTCCACCATTAATTGGTCCAAACTGGGCTGGTTAGAGGCTCCCTCCACCATGAATTTCCCAAAACTTGGCTGTTTAGAGGCTCCCTCCACCATTAATTGGTCCAAACTGGGCTGGTTAGAGGCTCCCTCCACCATGAATTGGTCCAAACTGGGCTGGTTAGAGGCTCCCTCCACCATTAATTGGTCCAAACTGGGCTGGTTAGAGGCTCCCTCCACCATGAATTTGCCCAAACTGGGCTGGTTAGAGGCTCCCTCCACCATGAATTTGCCCAAACTGGGCTGTTTAGAGGCTCCCTCCACCATGAATTGGTCCAAACTGGGTTTTTTAGAGGCTCCCTCCACCATGAATTGGTCCAAACTGGGCTGGTTAGAGGCTCCCTCCACCATGAATTTCCCAAAACTTGGCTGTTTAGAGGCTCCCTCCACCATGAATTGGTCCAAACTGGGCTGGTTAGAGGCTCCCTCCACCATTAATTGGTCCAAACTGGGCTGGTTAGAGGCTCCCTCCACCATGAATTTGCCCAAACTGGGCTGTTTAGAGGCTCCCTCCACCATGAATTTGCCCAAACTGGGCTGGTTAGAGGCTCCCTCCACCATGAATTGGTCCAAACGGGTTTTTAGAGGCTCCCTTCACCATGAATTGGTCCAAACTTGGCTGTTTAGAGGCTCCCTCCACCATGAATTGGTCCAAACTGGGGTGGTTAGAGGCTCCCTCCACCATTAATTGGTCCAAACTGGGCTGGTTAGAGGCTCCCTCCACCATTAATTGGTCCAAACTGGGCTGGTTAGAGGCTCCCTCCACCATGAATTGGTCCAAACTGGGGTTTTTAGAGGCTCCCTCCACCATGAATTGGTCCAAACTTGGCTGTTTAGAGGCTCCCTCCACCATTAATTGGTCCAAACTGGGCTGGTTAGAGGCTCCCTCCACCATGAATTGGTCCAAACTGGGTTTTTTAGAGGCTCCCTCCACCATGAATTTGCCCAAACTGGGCTGTTTAGAGGCTCCCTCCACCATGAATTGGTCCAAACTGGGTTTTTTAGAGGCTCCCTCCACCATGAATTGGTCCAAACTGGGCTGGTTAGAGGCTCCCTCCACCATGAATTGGTCCAAACTGGGGTGGTTAGAGGCTCCCTCCACCATTAATTGGTCCAAACTGGGCTGGTTAGAGGCTCCCTCCACCATTAATTGGTCCAAACTGGGCTGGTTAGAGGCTCCCTCCACCATGAATTTGCCCAAACTGGGCTGGTTAGAGGCTCCCTCCACCATGAATTGGTCCAAACTGGGGTGGTTAGAGGCTCCCTCCACCATTAATTGGTCCAAACTGGGCTGGTTAGAGGCTCCCTCCACCATTAATTGGTCCAAACTGGGCTGGTTAGAGGCTCCCTCCACCATTAATTGGTCCAAACTGGGCTGGTTAGAGGCTCCCTCCACCATGAATTTGCCCAAACTGGGCTGGTTAGAGGCTCCCTCCACCATGAATTTGCCCAAACTGGGCTGGTTAGAGGCTCCCTCCACCATGAATTGGTCCAAACGGGTTTTTAGAGGCTCCCTTCACCATGAATTGGTCCAAACTTGGCTGTTTAGAGGCTCCCTCCACCATGAATTGATCCAAACTGGGGTGGTTAGAGGCTCCCTCCACCATTAATTGGTCCAAACTGGGCTGGTTAGAGGCTCCCTCCACCATTAATTGGTCCAAACTGGGCTGGTTAGAGGCTCCCTCCACCATGAATTGGTCCAAACTGGGGTTTTTAGAGGCTCCCTCCACCATGAATTGGTCCAAACTTGGCTGTTTAGAGGCTCCCTCCACCATTAATTGGTCCAAACTGGGCTGGTTAGAGGCTCCCTCCACCATGAATTGGTCCAAACTGGGTTTTTTAGAGGCTCCCTCCACCATGAATTTGCCCAAACTGGGCTGTTTAGAGGCTCCCTCCACCATGAATTGGTCCAAACTGGGTTTTTTAGAGGCTCCCTCCACCATGAATTGGTCCAAACTGGGCTGGTTAGAGGCTCCCTCCACCATGAATTGGTCCAAACTGGGGTGGTTAGAGGCTCCCTCCACCATTAATTGGTCCAAACTGGGCTGGTTAGAGGCTCCCTCCACCATTAATTGGTCCAAACTGGGCTGGTTAGAGGCTCCCTCCACCATGAATTTGCCCAAACTGGGCTGGTTAGAGGCTCCCTCCACCATGAATTGGTCCAAACTGGGGTGGTTAGAGGCTCCCTCCACCATTAATTGGTCCAAACTGGGCTGGTTAGAGGCTCCCTCCACCATTAATTGGTCCAAACTGGGCTGGTTAGAGGCTCCCTCCACCATTAATTGGTCCAAACTGGGCTGGTTAGAGGCTCCCTCCACCATGAATTTGCCCAAACTGGGCTGTTTAGAGGCTCCCTCCACCATGAATTTGCCCAAACTGGGCTGGTTAGAGGCTCCCTCCACCATGAATTGGTCCAAACTGGGGTGGTTAGAGGCTCCCTCCACCATTAATTGGTCCAAACTGGGCTGGTTAGAGGCTCCCTCCACCATTAATTGGTCCAAACTGGGCTGGTTAGAGGCTCCCTCCACCATGAATTTGCCCAAACTGGGCTGTTTAGAGGCTCCCTCCACCATGAATTTGCCCAAACTGGGCTGGTTAGAGGCTCCCTCCACCATGAATTGGTCCAAACTGGGGTTTTTAGAGGCTCCCTCCACCATGAATTGGTCCAAACTGGGGTTTTTAGAGGCTCCCTCCACCATGAATTGGTCCAAACTGGGGTGGTTAGAGGCTCCCTCCACCATTAATTGGTCCAAACTGGGCTGGTTAGAGGCTCCCTCCACCATTAATTGGTCCAAACTGGGCTGGTTAGAGGCTCCCTCCACCATGAATTTGCCCAAACTGGGCTGTTTAGAGGCTCCCTCCACCATGAATTTGCCCAAACTGGGCTGGTTAGAGGCTCCCTCCACCATGAATTGGTCCAAACTGGGGTTTTTAGAGGCTCCCTCCACCATGAATTGGTCCAAACTGGGGTGGTTAGAGGCTCCCTCCACCATTAATTGGTCCAAACTGGGCTGGTTAGAGGCTCCCTCCACCATGAATTGGTCCAAACTGGGGTTTTTAGAGGCTCCCTCCACCATGAATTGGTCCAAACTTGGCTGTTTAGAGGCTCCCTCCACCATTAATTGGTCCAAACTGGGCTGGTTAGAGGCTCCCTCCACCATGAATTGGTCCAAACTGGGTTTTTTAGAGGCTCCCTCCACCATGAATTTGCCCAAACTGGGCTGTTTAGAGGCTCCCTCCACCATGAATTGGTCCAAACTGGGTTTTTTAGAGGCTCCCTCCACCATGAATTGGTCCAAACTTGGCTGTTTAGAGGCTCCCTCCACCATTAATTGGTCCAAACTGGGCTGGTTAGAGGCTCCCTCCACCATGAATTGGTCCAAACTGGGTTTTTTAGAGGCTCCCTCCACCATGAATTTGCCCAAACTGGGCTGTTTAGAGGCTCCCTCCACCATGAATTGGTCCAAACTGGGTTTTTTAGAGGCTCCCTCCACCATGAATTGGTCCAAACTGGGCTGGTTAGAGGCTCCCTCCACCATGAATTGGTCCAAACTGGGGTGGTTAGAGGCTCCCTCCACCATTAATTGGTCCAAACTGGGCTGGTTAGAGGCTCCCTCCACCATTAATTGGTCCAAACTGGGCTGGTTAGAGGCTCCCTCCACCATGAATTTGCCCAAACTGGGCTGGTTAGAGGCTCCCTCCACCATGAATTGGTCCAAACTGGGTTTTTTAGAGGCTCCCTCCACCATGAATTTGCCCAAACTGGGCTGGTTAGAGGCTCCCTCCACCATGAATTGGTCCAAACTGGGGTTTTTAGAGGCTCCCTCCACCATGAATTTGCCCAAACTCTGCTGGTTAGAGGCTCAATCCACCCTGATTTTCAAAACAAATGTTGGTGCCAACCTCAACTTACTACAAGGGCCAAATTCACTGCTGGTGACAAGCTCTCCTCACTGCAAGTGCCAAATACACATGTTTCAAGGTGTTTTCCTACTGTCAGAGAGGTGGTATTGAGTGTGTAAAGTGTGTAGTTGTTAGGCTGTGATGTTGGGGTAATAGAGGGTCTTTGGTGTGTTAGATGCCCCCAGACATGCTTCCCCTGCTGTCCCAGTGTCATTCCAGAGGTGTTGGCATCATTTCCTGGGGTGTCATAGTGGACTTGGTGACCCTCCAGACACGGATTTGGGTTTCCCCCTTAACGAGTATCTGTTCCCCATAGACTATAATGGGGTTCGAAACCCGTTCGAACACACGAACATTGAGCGGCTGTTCGAATCGAATTTCGAACCTCGAACATTTTAGTGTTCGCTCATCTCTAGTGTGTACAACTGTGTGCAGACCTGCATATCTAATCCTCTGGCGTGTGGAAATGTGTGTAGACGCACGTATTTAATACTACGGCATGTGGTACTGTGTGCAGACGTGCATATCTTATGCTCTGGTGTGTGGAACTGTGTGCAGATGCGTGTATCCAATCCTTTGGCTTGTGGTACTGTGTGCAGACGCATGTATCCAATCCCCCGGCGTGTGGTACTGTGTGCAGACGTGTGTATCTAATCCTTCGGCATGTGGAACCGTGTGCAGACACACGTATCTAATCCTTCAGTGTGTGGAACTGTGTTCAGAAGCGCGTATTTAATCCTCTGGTGTGTGATACTGTGTGCTGATCTGTGTATCTAATCCTCTGATGCGTGTATCTCAGTTTGGATATCAGTCTTGGCTCGTACATGTGGAGTGACCGTGTGTATTGCAGTTGGAATATGAGTGAAAGACTTGCAGGTTTGTATTGGCTAAGGGGGGAGGCATTGTGTTTGGAATGTTGTATCTCAGCAACGGTATGTCCAAGCAAGTTGGAGTCTTGTCTTAAACCTTCCCGGATACCTGAAGTATTTCTGTACCAAATTTGGTGAAGATCGGTACAGTCGTTTGGTTTGCAATAGAGAACAGACAGACAGACAGACAGAAATTCATTTTTATAATATGGAGAGATATAAGATAAGATAAGAGATAAGATAATCCTTTAATAGTCCCACAATGGGGAAATTTCAGTGATACAGTTTCATAGATGGTACAGTAGTATATAGCAAGAGAGAAACACATACAAGCTCATGGCAGATAGAGAAATCCTAGGAATCATAGCAACTAAAAAGAAAGAAACACAGACACACTGCAGGATCATTTAGTTCTCTGTGCGGAGTGATGTTGATAATACGGCCTGACCGTGGTTGGACATGAGGAGGGGGTCACAGCATGTAGATATAACAGGCAGAAATGTTTTTTTGCAGAGGTGGGGGACATATGCAGCTATCATGATAACATGTGGCAGTTCCTTTGGTAGGTAGTGAGATCTCCTGCTCACAGCTGATAGTTCGGTATCTTGTATCAGCACTATTGTCCATTAACCACAAAAAATGCCCCAAATGTACTTCATCACAAGCCCTCCTCCTCCTCCTTTCTTCTTACCACTGTGTTCTACTGTCCAAGAAGTCTGAAGCCATCCAGGTAGACAGGGTGCTGCTCTCTTGCCAAGCTTCCATAAACTCATGGGGTAGGTGGGTGATGGTAGGTTCCCAGGATGTAACAGAGTCCCACGTGTCCACAGTAAAAGAAAGAAATACCAGTCAGCTGTAGTATCTTCACACATCAGCAATAGGCGCCAAAAATCATCTCCTTGAAAGAAGAAGTCCACACTTCCATGTAGGTTTCTCCTCCATGCCGCATGGTGTCCATGCTGTCCTTAGCTCCTGGGGAGATGGTAGCAGGCACATGTGCAAACAGGAAAACTCCAGCTTATATATATATATATATATATATATATATATATATATATATAGTCCTATGAAAAAGTTTGGGCACCCCTATTAATCTTAATCATTTTTAGTTCTAAATATTTTGGTGTTTATAACAGCCATTTCAGTTTGATATATCTAATAACTGATGGACACAGTAATATTTCAGGATTGAAATGAGGTTTATTGTACTAACAGAAAATGTGCAATACACATTAATCCAAAATTTGACCGGTGCAAAAGTATGGGCACCTCAACAGAAAAGTGACATTAATATTTAGTACATCCTCCTTTTGCAAAGATAACAGCCTCTAGTCGCTTCCTGTAGCTTTTAATCAGTTCCTGGATCCTGGATAAAGGTATTTTGGACAAACAATTCAAGTTCAGTTAAGTTAGATGGTCGCCGAGCATGGACAGCCCGCTTCAAATCATCCCACAGATGTTCAATGATATTCAGGTCTGGGGACTGGGATGGCCATTCCAGAACATTGTAATTGTTCCTCTGCATGAATGCCTGAGGATTTGGAGCGGTGTTTTGGATCATTGTCTTGCTGAAATATCCATCCCCGGCGTAACTTCAACTTCGTCACTGATTCTTGAACATTATTCTCAAGAATCTGCTGATACTGAGTGGAATCCATGCGACCCTCAACTTTAACAAGATTCCCGATGCCGGCATTGGCCACACAGCCCCAAAGCATGATGGAACCTCCACCAAATTTTACAGTGGGTAGCAAGTGTTTTTCTTGGAATGCTGTTTCTTTTTGGACGCCATGCATAACGCCTTTTTTTATAACCAAACAACTCAATTTTTGTTTCCAAAATGAAGCTGCCTTGTCCAAATGTGCTTTTTCATACCTCAGGCAACTCTATTTGTGGCGTACGTGCAGAAACGGCTTCTTTCTCATCACTCTCCCATACAGCTTCTATTTGTGCAAAGTGCGCTGTATAGTTGACCGATGCACAGTGACACCATCTGCAGCAAGATGATGCTGCAGCTCTTTGGAGGTGGTCTGTGGATTGTCCTTGACTGTTCTCACCATTCTTCTCTGCCTTTCTGATATTTTTCTTGGCCTGCCACTTCTGGGCTTAACAAGAACTGTCCCTGTGGTCTTCCATTTCCTTACTATGTTCCTCACAGTGGAAACTGACAGGTTAAATCTCTGAGACAACTTTTTGTATCCTTCCCCTGAACAACTATGTTGAACAATCTTTGTTTTCAGATCATTTGAGAGTTGTTTTGAGTAGCCCATGATGCCACTCTTCAGAGGAGATTCAAATAGGAGATCAACTTGCAATTGGCCACCTTAAATACCTTTTCTTATGATTGGATACATCTGGCTATGAAGTTCAAAGCTCACTGAGGTTACAAAACCAATTTTGTGCTTCAGTAAGTCAGTAAAAAGTAGTTAGGGGAATTCAAATCAATAAAATGATAAGGGTGCCCATACTTTTGCACCGGTCAAATTTTGGTTTAATGCATATTGCACATTTTCTGTTAGTACAATAAACCTCATTTCAACCCTGAAATATTACTGTGTCCATCAGTTATTAGATATATCAAACTGAAATGGCTGTTGCAAACACCAAAATATTTAGAACAAAAAATGATTAAGATTAATAGGGGTGCCCAAACTTTTTCATAGGACTGTATATATATATATATATTTATATGAGTGTATGCAGCACATAGGGTAAGTGTATATGTATATCTGCTGCACATAGAGTAAGGACAGTGGCATAACTACCGCCATAGCAGCGGAGGCAGCTGCCACAGGGCCCGGGACATTAGGGGCCCAGTGACAGCCTCTACCGCTGCTATCATTATACTCAGAGGTCTTTTCGGACCCCCGAGTATAATGATTGGTGGACCGGGATAGGTAAGAAACATAAAAAACATGTTACTTACCTCTCCACGATCCTGCCAGGCCTCCTTCCTGACATCTCTTGCATCACATGAACCCAGCCTGCGTCCCGGGTCATGTGACGTCCGATGTCATTGAACAAGGACAGCAGCACAGAAGGCAGTGGAGAAGACCGCATAGGAGCCGGGAGACAGGTAAGTAACAGTAGTTTTTTATGTTTTTATTCCCCCAGGTTTCCGATTATTATACTCTGGGGTCTGAAAAGACCCCAGAGTATAATAATTGTTTATGGGTGTCCACAGTGGGACATAGTACTGTGTGCAGGGGCAACTATGGGGGATAATACTGAGTGTAGGGGCCACTGAGGGACATAATACTGTATGGAGTGGCCACTATGGGGGATAATATTGTATTAAGGGGCCACTATAGGGCATAATAGAACGCGCAGAAATGCGTAGGAGGGGGTCGGTCGAGGTCTTCGGCGTCAGTGTCGGTCGGAGGGGGGGGGCCATGTTAAAAGTTCGCCACAGGGCCCTGCCATTCCTAGTTACGCCACTGAGTAAGGATATATATCCTTATCGGCTGTCCAAAGTATAAGCTTGTACATTAAGGTGTACAACACGTAAGTTAAGTGCTTGTTTGTTTTCAGCACATAGGTTAAGTTTATGTATGAGTGTGTGCAGTACATTAGGTAAGTGTATATATGGGTTTGTGCAGCTCATAGGGTGATGGTATTTATGTGTATGTGCAGCACATTGGTTAAGTGTATATATAAGTGTGTGCTGTACATAGCTAACTGTATACATGAGTATATGCCGCATGTGATGTTAGTGCATATAAGAGTGTGTGCAGCACATAGAGGAATTGTATATGAGTGTGTGCTGCACATAGGTTAACTATATATGAGTTTGTGCTGTAAATAAGTTAGGTGTATACATGATTGTGTACGGCACATAAAATAAATGTATATAGTAGTGTATGTACCCCATATAGTAAGTGTTTATGGGAGTATCTGCTGAACTTAGAGTAAGTGATTAAGTATGTGAGTATGTGCAACACATAAGTGTTTTTAGGTTTCAGCACATAGGGTAAAAATATATATGTTTTTATCGAACATAGAGTAAATTGATATATGAGTATATGCAGCTCATAGATTAAAGCCTATGTATGAAATTTTGCAGCATGGAAATTAAATGTATATATGGATGTGTGCAGTTCATAATTGTATGTATATATATTTGTATACATGAGTGTGCAGCAGTTATGGTAAATTTATATATATGAATGTGTCCTGCATATAGGTTAAGTATGTTTATACTTACATAGAGTAAATGTATATATGAGTATCTGCTGTAGCTAGAATATGTGTATAAATCATTGTGTATTTCATATAGTGTAAGCATATGTATGAGTGTGTTCTGCACATTGTGTGACTTAGTGCTACAGATAGGGTAGGTGTATATTTGAGTATGTGCAGCTTGTATAAATAATCTATCCATGTACATGCAGCCTATATTGTAACTGAACACATAATTGTTTGAATTAGTATAAGTGTAGATATAAGTGTGTGCACCTCATAGGTTAATTGTAAGTACAGGTAGTCCTCGGGTTACGACGTTCTGTGTTTAAGACTAGAGATGAGCTAAAAAATAAAGCTTCCTCGTAACAGAAAGTTGCCAGCACTCCCAACTAGCAAGGACGAGCCTGCGGCAAATCAACGCTGGTTCTGCAGCAGGCTCGTCCTTGCTCGTCGGAAGAGAGCTGGCAGCTTGCTGTTACAAGGGAGCTTACTTTTTCTCATAGGAATGAATTGACTAGCAATGATTGGCCAGTGTATAGCATTCGGCCAATCAACGCTGGTTCTGCCGGAGGCTCGTCTGTGAGGAGGCGGAGTCTAAGATCGGACCACAGCAGTTTCCATTGTGGTCCGATATTAGACTCCGCCTTCTGGCCAGCGTTGATTGGCCGAATGCTGTACACTGGCCAATCAACGCTGGCCAATGCATTCCTATGAGAAAACGTAAGCTCCCGCATAAGCGCAAGCTGCCAGCTCTCCCTGTACAGTACGTGATTTAGTGTGCAGCGGCTCGGAACCGAAGAAGACTGTACTGTACTGTATATGGTAAAGTCTTCTGCTGCACACTAAATCACGTTGATCTGTTCCTACGCGGCGTCGTATGGTATGTATCCGACTTACATCGAAATTCGAGGACTACCTGTATAGGTATTTGCAGGATATATGTTAAGTGTATATATTTGCTGCACATATGTTTATGTGGGCAATAGATAAACACCTGAATACTTGTTTCGCACATGGTAAGTGTATACATGAGTTTGTGCTGCATGTATATTAAGTGTATATATAGGATTGTGCAGCTCATAGAATAGTTGAATATATGAGTGTGTGCTGTATATAGGAAAATGTGTATAAGAATGTGTGCACCTCATATATCAAAATCATGTATGGCTATTTGCAGGATATAAGGTAAGTTTATATATGTGAGTGTTTTTCATGTACAGTAAGTGTATATATGAGTGTTTGTAGCTCATAGTTTAAGTGTATATATAGGTATGTGTCGCATATACCATAAGTAGATATGAGTTTATTTATCACAAAGGGAAAGTATAAGTGTGTGCTGCACATAGGGTAAATATATGTATCATTGTGTGACGTAGCGTAAGCGTTTCCATGAACATGAGAAACACACAAGTGTTTGTGTTACACATATGTTAAATGTATGTGTGAGTGTGTGCTGCACATTGAGCAATTGTGTATCTATGTGTATGGAGCACATAGCATAAGCGTATATATGTGTAATACACATAGAGTAAGTGTATACAGTCTTATGAAAAAGTTTGGGCACCTCTATTAATCTTAATCATTTTTAGTTCTAAATATTTTGGTGTTTGCAGCAGCCATTTCAGTTTGATATATCTAATAACTGATGGACACGGTAATATTTCAGGATTGAAATGAGGTTTATTGTACTAACAGAAAATGTGCAATATGCATTAAAGCAAAATTTGACCGTTGCAAAAGTATGGGCACCTCAACAGAAAAGTGACATTAATATTTAGTAGATCCTCCTTTTGTAAAGATAACAGCCTCTAGTCGCTTCCTGTAGCTTTTAATCAGTTCCTGGATCCTGGATGAAGGTATTTTGGACCATTCCTCTTTACAAAACAATTCAAGTTCAGTTAAGTTTGATGGTCGCCGAGCATGGACAGCCCGCTTCAAATCATCCCACAGATGTTCAATGATATTCAGGTCTGGGGACTGGGATGGCCATTCCAGAACATTGTAATTGTTCCTCTGCATGAATGCCTGAGTCGATTTGGAGCGGTGTTTTGGATCATTGTCTTGCTGAAATATCCATCCCCGGCGTAACTTCAACTTTGTCACTGATTCTTGAACATTATTCTCAAGAATCTGCTGATACTGAGTGGAATCCATGCGACCCTCAACTTTAACAAGATTCCTGGTGCCGGCATTGGCCACACAGCCCCAAAGCATGATGGAACCTCCACCAAATTTTACAGTGGGTAGCAAGTGTTTTTCATGGAATGCTGTTTTTCTAGATGCCATGCATAACGCCTTTTTGTATGACCAAACAACTCAATCTTTGTTTCATCAGTCCACAGGACCTTCTTCCAAAATGAATCTGGCTTGTCCAAATGTGCTTTTGCATACCTCAGACGACTCAGTTTGTGGCGTGCTTGCAGAAATGGCTTCTTTCTCATCAGTCTCCCATACAGCTTCTCCTTGTGCAAAGTGCGCTGTATTGTTGACTGATGCACAGTGACACCATCTGCAGCAAGATGATGCTGCAGCTCTTGACTGTTGACTGTTCTCACCATTTTTCTTCTCTGCCTTTCTGATATTTTTCTTGGCCTGCACTTCTGGGCTTAACAAGAACTGTCCATGTGGTCTTCCATTTCCTTACTATGTTCCTCACAGTGGAAACTGACAGGTTAAATCTCTGAGACAACTTTTTGTATCCTTCCCCTGAACAACTATGTTGAACAATCTTTGTTTTCAGCTCATTTGAGATCGGGCTGTCCGTGCAAACCTGCTGCGACCATCAAACTTAACTGAACTTGAATTGTTTTGTAAAGAGGAATGGTCCAAAATCCCTTCATCCGGGAACTGATTAAAAGCTACAGGAAGCGACTAGAGGCTGTTATCTTTGCAAAAGGAGGATCTACTAAATATTAATGTCACTTTTCTATTGAGGTGCCCATACTTTTGCACCGGTCAAATTTTGGTTTAATGCATATTGCACATTTTCTGTTAATACAATAAACTTCATTTCAATCCTGAAATATTACTGTGTCCATCAGTTATTAGATGTATCAAACTGAAATGGCTGCTGCAAACACCAAAATATTTAGAACTAAAAATGATTAAGATTAATAGGGGTGCCCAAACTTTTTCATAGGACTGTATATGAGTATCTGCTGTAGCTAGAATAAGTGTATAAATCATTGTGTGCGTCACGTGGTGTAAGTGTATCTATGAGTGTGTGAAGCACCTAAGTGTTTTTCTATGTGTTCAGCACAGTGTATATATGAATTTGTGCAGCTCATAGTGTATTTCTATATTACAGTTTGTGCAACAGATAGAGTAATTGTATATATGAGTGTGTGCAGCACATAGGGTAAGTGTATATGTGTATCTGCTGCACTTAGAGCAAGGATATATATCCTTGTTAGCTGTCTAAAGTGTAAGCTTGTATTTTATTGTGTACATCACATAAGTTAAGTGCTTGTTTGTTTTCAGCACATAGGTTAAGTTTATGTATGAGTGTGTGCAGTACATTAAGTAAGTGTATGTATGGGTTTGTGCAGCTCATAGGGTAATTGTATTTATGTGTATGTGCACTACATTGGGCCGATGACGACTTATAAAGGTAGGAGACGAATAGCCTTTCTTAAGGCTATTCCAACGTGTCAACGACAAAAAAAAGTGTTTAAATGGTTTAAGTGTATATATAGGTGTGTGTGGTACATAGGTAACTGTATAAATGAGTGAATGCTTCATGTGATGTAAGAATACCTCCCAACTTTTGAAGAGCCGAAAGAGGGACAAAATATGCAGAGCGCGTGTGTGCCGCAGCAACCTTAGCTCCGCCCACTTTTATGTTGACTCCGCCTATTCTCATTCATTTTTCGTGCGCCCCACACAGTATAATCTTCCTACAGTCACCTGTAAATTATATTCCCCCCTCCATCTCTCCCAGTTTCATATAACCCCTTTATCTGCCCCCAGTTTCATGTCCCCCCTCCATCTCTGCCCCCAGTTTCATGTCCCCCCATCTCTGCCCCCAGTTTCATGTCCCTCCCCATCTTTGCCCCCAGATTCATGTCCCCCCATCTCTGCCCCCAGATTCATGTCCCCCCATCTTTGCCCCCAGATTCATGTCTCCCCCCTTCATCTTCCCCAGTGTCATGCCGTTCTCCCCCTTCATCTGCCCTAGTGTCATGCCGTTCTCCCCCCTTCATCTTCCCCAGTGCCATGCCGTTCTCCCCCCCTTCATCTGCCCCAGTGTCATGCCGTTCCCCCCCTTTATCTTCCCCAGTGTCATGCCATTCTCCCCCCTTCATCTGCCCAAGTGTCATGCCGTTCTCCCTCCCTCATATGCCCCAAGTTTCATAGGCCCCCTACATTACATTCCCCTGAATGTTTAACACAAACAAATACTTATATTCACCTTCCAACTCTCCCACGCCACTCTCTCCGCTCTCTCACTCCATTCACATAGTTGTAGGTCCTCCAGACGCCGATGAGTTTAAATCGGGACATACCTCCCGCCGACCGGGACAGGACACCGAATTCGTGAATGTCCCGCGGAAATCGGGACGGTTGGGAGGTATGTGTAAGTGTATATAAGAATGTTTGCTGCACATAGGGTAACTATATATGACTGTGCACGGCACATAAAATAAATGTATATATTAGTGTGTGCAGCCCATACAGTGAGTGTTTATGGGAGCATCTGCTGCACTTAGTGTAAGTGTATTTATCATTAGGTATGTGAGTTTATGCAACACATAAGTTTAGTGTTTTTAGGTGTTCAGCACATAGGGTAAGAGTATATATGATTGTGTACCAAACATAAAGTAAATGGATATATTAATGTGTATGTATGAAATTTTGCAGCATGTAAATTAAGTGATATGGATGTGTGCAGCAGATATAGGAATATATATATGAATATGTGCTGCACATAGGGTAAATTTCTATATGAGTATATATATATTTATATTCATATTAATACTGTCAACAGTATTAATATGAATATAGTTTGACAGTAGTGATGTTTTAGTCAGTGGCATAACTAGGAATGGCGGGGCCCCATGGCGAACTTTTGACATGGGGCCCCCCCGACACCGAAGATCTCGACCGAGTCCCTCCTACGCATTCCTGCGCGCTCTATTATGACCAATAGTGGCCCCTGCACACAGTATTATGTCCCTTAGTGGCCCCTGCACACAGTATTATGTCCCTTAGTGGCCCCTGCACACAGTATTATACCCAATAGTGGCCAATGCACACAGTATTATGCCCCATAGTGGCCCCTGCACACAGTATTATGCCCCATAGTGGCCCCTGCACACAGTATTATGTCCCTTAGAGGCCCCTGCACACAGTATTATGTCCCATAGTGACCCCTGCACACAGTATTATGTCCCTTAGAGGCCCCTGCACACAGTATTATACCCAATAGTGGCCCCTACAGGACTAAATACTGTCACGTCACCACTGACCACTATACCAGGACAATTGTGGATAAAAAAATCTGGTCATGTGCATTACAATTTAGTAACTTTATGTGCCTCATATTAATAGCAGTTAACCCCATCATGTCCCTCACATTAACCCCTGTGTGCCTCACCATAAGAGTTACTGATATGTGAGAGACATGGAGGTAATAATAAAGTATCTTCATTATTATTACCCCCATATGTCTCACATATCAGTAACTCTTATGGTGAGACACAGGGGTTAATGTGAGGGACATGATGGGGTTAACTGCTATTAATATGAGGCACATGGAGTTACTAAAACAAAAGTAATCACCCCAAATGCCTGATATTAATAAGTAACCCCAGTATGTACCTGTGTACCTGACATTAATAAGTATAGTAACCCCAGTACGTACCTGTGTATCTTCAGTTTCAGTTTCCTGGAGCAGCTTCTTCCTTCTTCTCTTGCAGGACGGCAGGAGCTCGGCAGGGATAAGCCCCGCCTCCTGGGCTCTCCTCAGCCCTCTCATTGGTGGACAGAGGACAGGCAGAGAAAGGGAGGGGGGAGAGAGGGGGAACGTCCTGAAGCGCTGAGAGGAGCCAGAGCTGCAGCTCCTGTGTCTCAGCCGTTGCTGCAGCTTCGGGGCCCCCTGTTGGTGGAAAGTATTCCACCACAGGGGGCCCCAATCATTATACTCGGGCGTCCGAAAAGACCTCCGAGGATAATGATAGCAGCGGTAGCAGCTGTCACCGGGCCCCTGATGTCCCGGGCCCTGTGGCAGCTGCCTCTGCTGCCTCCGTGGTAGTTACGCCACTGGTTTTAGTAATATGTATAAAAAATGTTATGACACAACTTTTACATGAAATTTTTGAGCCCATCAACTACTTATTGGTCTTATTATGATGGGTCCCTACACTAACACTTTATACATAGGGCAAGAGATAATGTTCTAACATATTCAGTGTTACACTGCAGTCTATATGATCTTGATCTCTGGGGTCTCATCTATAGGGGAAGTATAACATTTCTTATATAAAGTCTTAGTGTAGGGACCCATCTGAATGAGGTCGCCGTGACGTGGCAGATGGGCTCGCACAATTCACAGAACTGTGTGCCAAGAACCTCACATTTGTAGCTGTAGTCAGTGATACATGAAACGGTTTTTGTAACATTTTATTATTTGTAGTCCCTTACAATAACCCGCCTGTCACTCTTATAGTAACAGGCTCTTATCAGATCGGAAGCGGACCTGAAAGAAAACCTGAGTATATATCTCAGCGTGCCTGTATGTTGTTGCTTATAATGGAATGTTACGTGATGCAAACTGTGTCCAATGGTGAGAGAGCCTACATGTGATATAGTTCTATATGGATGTATTTGTAGCCAATCAGAGGAGTGCCTACACTTAACTTGGAAAAGATGACCAATCGCCATGGAGCCTACATTTTACATAGCGCCTACATAGAGTTATTACTAAAGTTAGATGACTCTTATAGTGATAGGCTCTTAACAGATCTGAAGCGGACCTGAAAGAAAACCTATGTGTATGTTACCACGTATCCGTATGTTGTGGGTGTATTACTACTATGTTGTTCCGATCTGATAAGAGCCTGTTACTATAAGAGTCATCTAATACTTAGCAATAACTCTATGTAAAATGTAGGCACCTTGCTGATTGGTCATGTCATGTAGGCACATTTTTGATTGGCTAATAATATACACATACAAAGCTGTGCTAGTCGTAGGCTCTTATATCATTGGATACTTTTACACCATGTGATAACACACTAACAATGCAAATACAGCAATAACATATTGCCGTTACCCAAGTCTATGATATGTACATGAGTTTCCTTTCAGGTCCGCTACAAAAATGGGAGGAGCCTCTTATTGAAAGAGCCGATTAACATCTAGTAATAGAGACTATGTTGAATGTAGGCATCATGCTGATTTGCTACACGTTTTTTACAGTAGGCTCCCTGTTGATAGGTCATTTCTCACCTAGCTAAGTGTAGGCACTATTGGGATTGGCTATCAATACATATATACAGAGCTGCGTTGATTGTAGGCCTTTTTTTCATTGGATAGTCTGCATCACATGACATTTCATTAAGGAATAACACAGTAGTATTATATCCTTGACACTCAACATTGATATACATATACATATAAGTTTTCTTTCACGTCCGTTCCTGAAAAGGGAGGAGTCGGTATATGGGCGGAGCTTATAGTAGGCCTTACAACCATTGGCTAAAAAAATGGCTATACTACACATTAGCTCACATCCACTGCCGACATGTTTTCCTTCAGGTCCGTTGTTGGCGAGGGAGGGCTCCATGAGGGGTGGAGCTTAAAGTAGGCCTTCTTCTGATTGGCTGTTAACACTGTCAGCTAGAATAAGCTCAGAGTAGGCCTTCTGCTGATTGGTTGACAGTGTTAGATACCAGCATGGCCCTTACAGTTCTGTATTAACACCATAAAATATCCTCAATAAACACTAATAACCAGCATAACAAAAAACCTTTATTATAACAATAAACATATAAAAATATCCCCCTTTTTAAATACAATATATTTGTTAGCTCCTTTGAACGATTTTTATTTACCACAAGAACAAAAAATAATTTTCTATAAACAGAAAGCCTTTTCTTTCATACCATTTTTCTATGAACTTTCACAACTTCTGTTCTATGGTAATATTTTCATGTATTATATGATAGACATCGTAATGGACTAAAAATGTTTCTTTCTGCTTTGACGACATCTTTTACAGTAGTAGTCACACTCTCGTTGTTTTCAATATTTTCTGTACCTAGAAGGAAAAGAATAACATAAGAGCTTTATTACCATTATGGTCTAATTTTAACCATCTCCCATCAACAATTTCCTTCATTGTGTTTCCTTTTGGTTGGTGACCATTTCTGTTTTGTATGCAATAGTGAGGTACTCTTTTTTAACCCTTTGAATAGGTTCTTTCTTTTTAGTATATAAAGCGTGCATTTTGTATGTATCGATATGCCATGACTAAGGTGCTATAGCTCTGAAACGTGTCGGCGTAACAGAAACCACCTCTGCATATGAAGTATATACATACCTGAGATGTCCACATTTTAAAAGAAATTCAATAAAAACTGAGTTTTAATTTTACCATCACATTGGAGTCTTGGGTGCCGGATTTCCTTTTCCTCCATTCGCATGGTGCTACAGCTCTAGCCGGAGAGAACTTTTTCCTGTGCATCCATCTGGATTCCAAATTGAACACCGACTCTACTAAAATCTGTAAGTCACCAGTTTATTTTTATATTTGGACGGTATCATCTGTAGGGGCTGAGTGCTAATTTTCTCATTTTTGCTCTGTATTGTACCTTGAATATTGATGGTACTTTTCGGAAGACCAAACATATAAGCGCATGGGAAGATGACCTGTGTTGAAAATTTGAAAATAACTGTTGGCAAGAGGTGCTTAGATGGTAAAAGAGATCTATGGTGTGTGTCTCCCAGTGGGAACAATATAGTAAATTACTTTTCCGATGGCATTATCTCCCCTCCGCATAGCTAAGATTTTCCCTACATGTCCCTCTTACTCACTACTAAATAGAGTGGTGACATGTTCACCAGAGATGGCCCTTCTCCTGCTGGGTATTCAAAAGCTTCCAAATAAATATAGAACGGTTGTATGCCAGGTGTTGGGAGCTGCTCGCCTACTCATTGTGTATAGGTGGAGATCTGGCTCTTGCCCATCCATGATGGAATTGATATCCATACTATCAATGAATTATCAATTTGAACAAATCTTTGCTTGCACCAGTTAAAACTTAGATAAATTTAGGAAGAATTGGGAGATATGGTCAGCATCTTTCCCCCCCACATACAGCTTACTGATCATAGCTGTCTGTGTATATCGTACCCACTGAGGGGAACTCAGATTGACTACTACATAACATCCATGGTTCTCATTGGAGCTCATCGGAAGTCATCGTAATGATATCCGATTTTCACTTCACAAGGGATTGAGCCTGGCCACAGGTAGGTCTGCTATCTCCTAGGGTGGCAGTCCATCTTGTCTCTTAGGCAATTTCTGAGTGATCGCCACCACCC
The DNA here is from genome assembly GCF_031893055.1 of Leptodactylus fuscus. Classification (NCBI taxonomy): domain Eukaryota; kingdom Metazoa; phylum Chordata; class Amphibia; order Anura; family Leptodactylidae; genus Leptodactylus; species Leptodactylus fuscus. The sequence continues at coordinate 85,929,825 of NC_134266.1, read as the reverse complement.
TTTCCCCTGTGTTTTAGGCCTGCTGTTAATGTCAGTGTTAATGTTTTAGCTTATGGCCTCCCCCCCTGCTCCCCTCTCTCCTTACTTTTTGGGCCCCATCCGTTTTACCTACTCCGTCTGGTTGGCCTGTAAGACCCAATTTTCTCTAATGTCTCTGCGGTCATCGATCGTCTCCATTCTCTATAACCATCTTCTACCCGCTAGCTTGTCCTCCGATATGGTCCGGGTGTGGTCTGAAGCGGGTATATTCCGCATTGCTGATATTATAGATCCGGTGTCATTGGAGCTCAGGCCCTTTGATTACTTTGTTGCTAATGTAGGTATCCCCAAGGCCGAATGGTTCCACTATTTTCAGGTTGCTCACTTTGTCCGATCTCTCCATGGATCCTCCAGGGTCTCTCTTCCCACGGCCTTTGAGAAAATTTGCCATGCGGGCACCTCTACTGCGGGCTTTATCTCCTCTGTTTACCAGCTTCTCTATAGTCAGGTGCTTGACTCTCCCATCCCACATCGTTATATGTCTAAATGGGAGGATTCTTTGAGTGTAATTATTTCCCCGGGACAGTGGCAGATTGTTTGGTCGCGAGCTCAGAAATCCTCCCAGTGTGTTACCTTCAGGGAACCTCCATTTAAACTTTTGATGCATTGGAACCACACGCCAGCTTTCCTCCATTCTCTGAACCCTGCTCTTCCCATGGGGTGATGGCACTGCAGTACTGCTGTAGGCACCCTGTATCACATTTTTTGGACCTGTCCCCTCATATTGGGCTTTTGGCAAGAAGTTAGAGCACTGACGGACTCCCTTTTCCTTCAAGGAGTTCCCTTAGACCTCCACTCTTATATTTTGAATCTCCCGCCCAGGCACCTTGGCTGGGCTACTCCGGAGATGCAGCCGAGCAGAGCGCACGCCCAGCACTGCTACATCCGAGATGAAGCAGAGCTGGCCATTGGCTGAGCTCGGCTACTCCGCAGTAGCCAAGCTGAGTGCATGGCCTGATGTAGCAGTGCTGGCTGATGTAGCAGTGTCCGATGTAGCAGAGCTGAGTGTACAGCAGGGTTCAGCTGAACCTGCTTCCCACTCAGCTCTGCTGCATCAGACTGCTACATCGGACACTGCTACATCGGCCAGCACTGCTACATTGGGCTGTGTACTCAGCTCGGCTACTCCGGAGTATCGAGATGAAGCAGAGCTGGCCGTTGGCTGAGCTCGCCTACTCCGGAGTAGCCAAGCTGAGCGCATGGCCCGATGTAGCAGTGCTGGCCGATGTAGCAGTGTCTGATGTAGCAGTCTGATGCAGCAGAGCTGAGTGTGCACACTCAGCTCTGCTACATCGGATACTGCTACATCGGCCAGCACTGCTACATTGGGCTGTACGCTCAGGAGGAGGAGGAGTCTAAGATCGGACCAGAATGGAGACTGCTGTGGACCGCTCTTAGACTCCACCTCCACCAGCAGAAACAGCGTTGATTGGCCGAATGCTGTAGTCTGTATGGCATCTGGTCAATCAATGCTGGTCAATGCATTCATATGGGGAAAAAGTCAGCTCGCGCACATCGCAAGCTGACAGGGATCCCAACCAGATAGAGCCCCAAAGAGCTGGGTGAGTAACATTCCCCCTAAATAAAGGTAATCCCTAGCTAACCCTGCCTGTAGATCTGTCCCTGTCTCACAGTCACATAATTCACATTCTCAAATTAATGTTAAACTCACCATTCGTCTAAATTGGAGGTGACCTGATTTTGGCCACCAATTCCTTTTTTCCGATTTTTTTTTCAATGCCTCTGTTACCGTAGTTCCTGTCCCACCTCCCCTGCACAGTTATTGGTGCAAAAAACGCGCCAGGGAAGGTGATACAAATTTTTACTGCGTTTGCCTCGTGGTATTCGATTGGAATCGAATACCTCAAACAGCCTGATATTTGATCGAATATCTACTCGATCGAATGGTGTTCGCTCATCTCTAGTGCTAACCACTTAGCCACTGTGCTGCCAAAGCTCTTTGGGAATTTGATGCAGATTTTAGAATCTGATTTTGATGATGATTCTGAAAATCTGCACACTGAGTTTTTTAGCACTGATTTTCACGCTGAATCCACCTCAAAATCAGCCTCCAAAAAAGCCTCCCAAAAGAGTTGTGAGGTTTTTTTTTTGTAGGCTGATTTTGAGGCCGTTTCAGCGTCAAAATCAGCGCCAAAAAACTGTGTGCACTGACCCAAAATTTGTTTCAAAAACAGCTCTAAAATCTGCTTTCCATTCATTTCAATGGCAATTCCAGGGAGAATCTGTCTCACGAATAAGCAGAATATTTCTTTTTTTATGCTTGCTGGAAAAGTCAGCAGAATAGGGGCAACACCAGTGGCTCAGTGTTTAGTACTGCAACCTTGCAACGCTGGAGTCCTGGGTTTGAATATTACCAGGAACAACATCTGCAAGAAGTTTGCATGTTCTCCCCATGTTTGCGTCTATTTCCTCCCACTCTACAAAGATATACTGATAGGAAAAAAAAAATAAAAAATGTGCGTTGTGATTCCTATCATGGGGCTCACAATCTACATTTATAAAAAAAAAAAAAATCAGCAGAATAAATCTGCCTTCCATTGAAATGTATTGGAGGCAGATTTCAGATGGAATTTGGAGCTAATTCTGAGGCAGAATATGCCTCAAAATCAGCTATAAATTCTTCTGTGTGAACAGACCCAAAGAGGTTATTAGGAGGGGGAAAACAAATCAGCACTGCATACCACAAATTTTTGACCAACTGTAGGTCTAATGACATGAAATTACATCATGGTAGGGATCTGTGAGGGTGTAACTTCGGGTCACTAGGCTCACGATTAGGCTGGTATTTGTAGACGTAATGGAGAAGCTAAAATTTAGGCACATTACAGCTGAGTGAGGCCTCTTCCTTACACACTTATGGTAGGCAGTGTCTCCTCCATGCCCCCCTCGCCCGCCCACAGAGTGCCCATCACATAATGTAATTATCCCAAGAGCTATTTGTATATACAGTATGTATAACCTGTTTCATTAAATATCTTTCACCTGTAAAATCGGCAACTTCAGCAGGACTGCATGTGTTTTTTTTTATCTGCAGAATTGATGCAGTTTTAACTGAACCCAAATATCTGGTGCTCGTATATCTTAACAAGTTCCATACAAAACACATTTTACCATGGACTATGGACTGACTAAGAGCAGCACTTACACTGAATTGACAGCATTTACACTTAAACCTAGAATTCAAGACCTATATCCTATATCTCATACTCCATACACAGTTACTGAGAAAGAGACAAGAACAAATCTCAATACAGAAGCCAGGGAAAGAGTGAAATGGGATTTCACAGAAAGAACTGTGAAACTGTTAATAAAGTATATTGCAACATGTATTTATGACGCAAATACTGGCAGAAAATCAAAGTTATTTAAAAATTTAGTTATGCTTTAAACATATGCCCCTACAAAAGTATGCATGGCAAAACCAACTAGAGTAGAGCACGTTTATATGTAACTAGCATCTGCCCGCGACTTCGTCTGCGGGTTTGAGTTGGCGCTGAGTCGCTGATATTTAGGCATTCACCATGTGCCGCCACGTCCACTCCTTCACTTCGCTGTCCCATTTGCTCCTCACTTGTCCCCGCGGGCTCTTTACCTACTGGCTACTCCTGGCTCCCCACAGCCACCCTCGTCCCCCATGCTCATGCCCCTTCCCGCCCCCGGCCCCCCTCTCCCATGGCCCCGCCCCCCCCCCCCCCCCGCGCGGCACCCCCATCCTCTCCGAACAATTTGGGATATTCGTGATGAACCCAGCTTGTGCCAAAGCGATTCACCCATCTCTACACATCTATGAGGTTGGATGAAGACACTGATCCATCGAGTCCAACCTATAACCAGAGGATCCAGAGGAAGGAAAAAAAAAAACACGAGGCCAAGGCCCCACGGGACGGAACCGCCAGGCTAAAGCACTGCGGGAACAACTTTGGCGTGAACGCATTGCGATTCTTCCCGCAGCGCTTTGAACAAAAAGTTCACAAAGTTTTCCTCCAGGGACTTTCTGTTACAGTTATATCTATGGGAAAGCCGCTGGCATTTCCGTAAATATAATTGACATGCTGCGATTTTCAGAACTGCGACGGTTTCGGAAATCACAGCGTGTCCGCGCTGCAATTTTTTTCTGCAAAGTGGGCATGGGATTCACCTGAATCCCATCCACTTTGCAAGTACTGTAAAACGCAGCAATTTTTCTGGCGGTGTTTCTGCTGCGGCCAAATCGCAGCATTTCCAGCCCTTGGGGCCCCGACCTGAAGCTTATGCTAATTGCCCCATGTTGGGTGGAAACATTTCTTCCTGACTCAAAGCTGACAATAAGCATAAAACCCTGGATCAACGTGTCCTTAAAAAAATCTACAACCAATAATATTTTCTATTTGAAAAAGACATCCAGGCCCTCTTTGAACTTGTTCAATGAATCCACCATCACCACTTCCTGGGGCAGAGAGTTCCAGAGCCTCGCTGTTCTTATTATAAAGAATCTCTGTCTATGATATTGGTGAAACCTTCTCTCCTCCAGACGTAGTGGATGTCCCTTTGTCACTGTCACTGGCCTAGGAGTAAAAATATCCTTAGAAAATTCTTTGTATAGTGCCTTCATGTATATGTACATTGTTATTAGATCTCCCCGTAGACGTCTTTTCTCTAAACTGAATAACCCTAAGTTTGTAAATCTATTGTTGTACTCCAGTCCACCCATTCTCCTAATAATTTTGGCCGCCCTTTTCTGCACTCTTTCTAGTTCGAATATGTCTTTCCTGTATACTGGGGCCCAAAATTGCACGCAATAGTCCAAGTGTGGCTGTATCAGTGATTTGTACAGAAGCATAACTATGTTCTTGTCATGAGAATCTAGACCTCTTTTGATGCATCCCATAATTTTATTTGTCTTGGCGGCAGCTGTCTGGCACTACTCAATAAAGGTAAGCTTGCTGTCCACCAAAATTCCCAAGTCTTTTTCAGTGACTATTTACCTTTAACAAGTGCCCTCTGTTTCATATCTAATACTAATAGTCCCTGCTTATAAATAATAATCCCCCCTAAATAAGAGTTTCCTTTTATAAATAGAAGTCACTGCTTATAAAAAGAAGTGCCCCTGTATAAATAATAATTCCCCTTCAAATATACACTTGTGGGACTGAAAAATCCCAATGTATTCTAATCATAGAATCCCTTGTAATCTATGGAGCCAACAATAAACACCAATTCTGAGTGTAAAGTGCTGAATTCTTGTTTTTATATGGTGTATTCCTAGTCCCAGTAGAGGTTATTTCCAGAGCACCAAGGCTATGATAAGCAGGATAAAATTATAGATCTTGTCACAAATAATATGACATTATGTGTCACAAACAAGCAAGACGCGGAGGAGAGATGAAGTTCCCTTCTAGCCAGGTATCAGTGATTAGTAAATCTTGAGTTGTGCTAACACCTGCAGGATGAGCATGGTTCTTTCAAAATGGGATTAAATTTAATCACATGTGTGTTTAAACAAGATTTTTTTTTTTTTTTAGAAAAATAGACTAGAGGTATTCAAAGCTATAAATGAGGGTTTTTTTTTGTTTTTTGTTTTTTATATATAAAGCTTGTTTGTGTTTTTGTTGCATGTATTTTATTAAAAATTAAAAACAAACACCCTTAGACTAAGGATCCACATAGCGACAACACAGGGTATTTGGCTGTTGTAGAAGCACAGTAGGAAAAAATACAGTGTTTTACAGTACCAGCAAAGTGAAAGCAATGTCATCATCTACACATTGCACAAAAGAGAAAATTTAGTTATCAAAATTTTCCTCTCCTGTAGTCCCGAGGCAGCACACATATGGGATTATTACCAGTATGTCCCTGGATACAATCTGAAGAGACATGTTAATAAGCAGTAATTAAAATTAATTAATTAATTAATCATGGACTTCCTATATAAGTCTGCAGAGACCACATCTCACTTATATTGTATGTAGCAATGAAAAATATATCTAAGAGTGGGTAAACTGTGCTGCCTCCAGACTACAGGAAAGGAAAATTTCAGTAAGCAAATTTTCTCATTCCAGGTTGTCCATCAGCAGTACAAACATGGGACTGTAAAGCAGTGATGATATGAGTGGGTTTTATTAGTATGGTTCTGCTAAATGATAAATCAGCAGTACACACATGAGACTGTAAAGCAGTGATAATTTGAGTGGGTTTTATTAGTATGGTTCTGCTAAATGATAAATCCATCATTCCAAACTATCCACGCTGTAATCGCTGATGGTAATGTCAAGTCGCTGTTCTGTAGAACTGGTCTTGAGAGATGTGAATACTGTAACAATGGTGAAGACTTTGACATAAAGCACGGCTGTAAGATGAATATGGAATACTTGACCATGGACTGAACAAAGATACTGAGCCACAGAATGGTTTGATGACCTAAAATTAGTTTAAGATGAGTATGACCAACCCTTGCTGCAAGGGAAAGTCCGGCTGAACTGGTAGTCCCCAACATTGGCTCCTTCATGTAAGAACAAGGGCGTAACTACCAGAGTAGCAGTGGTAGCGGCTGCCAAAGAGCCCGAGACATTAGGGGGCCTGGCGACAACCGCTACCACTATGTTTATTTATTTAATTTTAATAGGCCGTTAACAGGCCCTATTCACTTATCGATCTTGTTCACGCCCAACGTTGCTTCCCCTTCTGAGGAGGCCGCTGTGAGCAGGAGCCGGGATCGGTACATAAGGTAATGGGCCCCAGAAACACTATTATTATATATATCTTTTCAGACCCTCGAGTATAATGATCGGAGGCCCAGGGAGGGTCATGAGGGCACATAAAAATTAGTGTTAGTTACTAGAGATGAGCGAGTAGTATTCGATCGAGTAGGTATTCGATAGAATACTACGGTATTCGAAATACTTGTACTCGCTTGAATACTACTCCTATTTGCAGTAAAGATTCGATTCAGAACCAGCATTGATTGGCCGAATGCTATACAGTGTACAGCATTCGGCCAATCAACGCTGGTTCTGCCAGAGGCTCGGCTGTGATTAGGCGGAGTCTAAGATCGGACCACAATGGAGACTGCTGTGATCCGATCTTAGACTCCGCCTCGTCACCGACGAGCCTCCAGCAGAACCAGCGTTGATTGGCCGAATGCTGTACACTGTATAGCATTCGGCCAATCAATGCTGGGTCTGCAGTATGAGTAAGTTTACATTAGCGCTTGCCTCCAATCCGGAAGGAGTCCACAGGAGGACCCCCCCGAACGGAATATCAGCGCAACTGCAAGCGCTGTGCAGTTAAAGCGCACGGACCCGTTATAGTCTATGGAGTCCGTGCGCTTTAACTGCACAGCGCTCCTCCTAAACATTCTCCTCCTGCTACTCGTGGACTTGGTGACTCTCCTTTAGTCAAATGGTGGTTTCCCCTGAAACGAGCATTTTTTCCCATAGACTGTAATGGGATTCGATATTCGATCGAGTAGTCGAATATTGAGGCTCTACTCGAAACGAATATCGAATCTCGAATATTTCACTACTCGCTCATCTCTATTAGTTACCTCTCCTCTCCATGCAAGTCTTGTCAGGGGGTCCTGTATTATTCCCTGTGATTTCATGCAAGCCTCTTCAGGGGGTCCTAACGAAGCCAGCATGGCAAAATGCGTGTCGGGACGCGTTACCACTGGGTAAGGCTATTAGTCACCATTAGGCTTACATGGACAAGTTATTATAGATTTGATGCCACGTCTCAAGTATTACATGGCCACATGTATTTATTCATTTTCATTGTATAGATTTTTTCTATTATACATGTATTCAGTACATTGATTTTTTTGGCCATTTTTCTTTTGACATTATATATCCAATCATGTCCATTATATTATCATGTTAATATTTTGTATCTTTCCTTGTGGTATATACAGTGGGTAGCATTGTTTTTTTTCCCCCTTTTTCTTTTTCATTGTATGTCATCATGTCTTGTGATTTTGGATTTTATCATGATTTTCAAATAAACATATTGTAATCTTATTAAGTGGTGGTTCTATCTTTTCACAACGTATTTCTCTGGGTTAGAGCAGTGAAGGAAAACAGATGGGGAGAGATATTCTGAATAAATTGGTGGTAAATGAAGAAGGGTAGTTCTAACTCCTCAAATAGCCACTTCAATTTGTTGTATAATAAATTCTTACAAAGTTACTACACCACAGAATAAACAAGTAGTTGCTGAGTCTTCTGATCCCTTGATTAAAAATAACGATATTGTGGGCAGAGGTCCTCAGTGGTTAGTCGAGATATACCAGAACATATCGGTTTAAGATATCTTAGAAGATCACATTATCAAAATTCAGGAATGCTGCAGGAGTGCTCTAAAGTCCAAAAGGATTTACCAGATACTCATAGTGCCTATTCCAGGGTATATGGAATATATTCTATATGGCCTTCAATTGTCTTGAATGCATGGAATATAGGAACATGGCCTTCAATTGTCTGGAATATATGGAATATAGGAATATGGCCTTCAATTGTCTTTCTTCTTAATCCATATTAAGATGATGAAGATGAATGACTTTCAAGGATCAAATCCAGGAAATAACAAGTCGTTTTGTTAAGATGAAATATCCCCAAGATAAATGGAAGTGGATGAGCATTATTCCCTGTGACTTCATGCAAGCCTCGACAAATTATTTGAAGCAATGTTGTTAACTCCGAATTGTTCTCTAAACCAGGTTTGCATAAATGTAATAGTGTAATTTCCTTTAAAGGGAATGTATCACTGGAAAATCCCATTTTGCTTGAATTGGATTTTTTTTTGTATTTTTGTTAAATATGAACTTACTTGTAATTACGGTAAATTGAAAATGTTTGATCCTTAAGGGACATAGCAAGCGAACTGAATTACCCAAAATCGACAGTGGCCTATGTGATTATGAAGTGCAAGGTGAACAGTTATTGTCAAAATGTGCCTTAAGTACGCAGACCAAAGAAACCGCAACCAACTGATGGCTCACATACACCAGGAGTTTCTACAGGTATCCGGGAGTATTGTGTCGATCAATACCATCTGTAAGGCATCTGTTGGGGTATACCAACTATTGAATATGAATTAATGTTGTATTTCTATTCTACCACAGGTGTCCAAAAACTTAATGGTATACAGTGTATATTTTGTAGCCCGAACTGTCAGCCCGCAAACATGACTGTGTAATTCACGATCATGTGTACGGGCCCGTATACAATGAATGGGTCAGTGGGCTATTCGTGAAATACACGGATAGCATACTGATCATGGCTACGATAGTCTGCAAGAGGCCTAAAGCCCAGTTCAACTAATATTTTTCACCCAAACCACTTTCTGACTCATTTGCATATGAATAAAACAACAATTAACATGAAAATTGGGCTCCAATATACTCAAGACTCTCTGCTGATTAGGCCCATTCATCTGGATCTAATCAGCAGCGGGATGCCGCGACGGAATGCCAGTACACTGCATCAGAATCCCATCGCGGCTAGACCGTGGCAAAACTGCCGATGCCGGAAAATGAAGAGGAATTCCTCTTCATTTTCCACCATGTGAAGGTACCCATAGAAAGCCTGTCCAAACCTTGGGTTAAAAAAAAAATATATACTCACCTCGCAACAACTGTGATTAGGTTTGTAACCACTTTATTACTGACAGACTCTCTTTAAAGATGTATAGACTCCTTAAGACTCCAAAAGATTTTATACCTAAATCATGTGTATACAATTAGTGATAGCAAAACTGTGGCATAGATATTTAAAATAAATAAATAAAATAAGCGAAACAATATTCTAAATATAACCAATTCCCTTTAGAGTCTCCCTAAACCAATTATTTTTATTTTCAGTAATAATAAGGTAAATCATACCAGAAAGGACAGATCATAGTACACTACTACAGTATATTAAATGTAAGAGTTTAGCAACTCAAAATTAAAAAAAAAAAAAAAATCTATCATGCGATTAAATATTCCTAAGGGAAATGTTATTTTACACAATTCTCAGTCAAAATATCTAATTTCCTCTTCATTACTTTAATTCACATGTTCATAATGTGGCATGAGCGCATGTTTACTGTCTCTATAAGAAAACTCTAGTAATAAAACCGTATTCATGGGCCATGAATAACAATATAGCTACAGCAAAAAAAAAAAAAAGCACAAATTAAAAATATGCAGGCGCAAGTCTAACCACAGTGTAAAAAAACAAAAAAAACCACAAAGATTTTTGGGATTAATATATGCAAAACAGTAGTCCTAATGGACTGGTGATTTAGTGGTCCACATTAAGGCTGTGTTTACACGGAGAAATTTGCCATGGATTTGGGGGCGGATTTCGCCCTCGAATCTCATTGTTCTTAGTGAGAAGCAGAGGTTGCAACAGGACGCGGAAAAAAGAAGCGTCCTGCTCAATTTTACCACTAATTTCGCTACTGATTTAGCCACGGAGTCCGCAGCTTGAAACTCCCATACATTGGGGCCTAATCAGCAGTGGCATGCCGCAACTGAATGTGGATGCAAAATTACAGGCGTAAAATAACGCGCGTTATACGATCGTAATCCCCACTGAAATCAATGGGATCTTTTTTGAGCGCACAAACTCTGACACGCTGTCGTGGTCGTAATCGACTATATCTTGGATCAATCAGTCAGTCCAAATTAATGAGCATGTTTGTGCACAATTGCTAAAATGAGACAGACACCAAGTTCCGTTTCAAACCAGGTAGATGCTCCTTCGCCCTAGGTCAAGTCTGCACTGCTGGCGTTTATTCAAAGTTCACACACTTATACAACAAAGAAAAGGAGGGGTTAATACATAGTACAACAGGAGTTTGTCTGATATTCCTGAGCTGCTGTCCATCTCCCATTGGCTCCAAACTTCAATGTCAGCCAGATCCAATTTCATTTTAGCCTGTGGAATCTGCTACAAGGTGTGGCAAGCAGGATATAGGCACCATCTTGGATTCTTTCCTTTGTTTAATACTGTCAGCACTTAGTAGCAAGGAGAAATTAGTATTTGCAACACACAACATACACAATATAAAAGTATAAAAATATTGATTCATGACCTGAGACTTGACAACGCGTATACGTGCCAGATTGCGCGCCAGTTTACTCCGTGTGAACTGCCCCTTACACTGAGCCCATTTTCCTTTATTTATCTTTATTCTCACACTTAGCTGATACATTGAGCACATGATATAGCTATACAGGTTACTATGGTCGTACTTACAACCAGGTCCCTTCGCCCGGGGTCCCCACAGGCCCCCATCTCCACAGTATTGTTGCCTATACTAATGACTCATATACCTGCAACCATCCTGCACAGTGAAGATGCTGAGTGCGGCAACCTGTACATCTCCTTCCCTATCTCCTACTCTAATAACCATCAGCAACAGAGAGTAGGAGGAGAATAGAAGTTGCACAGGATGCCACACACTACCTCAATGCTATTCAGGGGGAGGTGGCACTGCTACCTGTGTGTGGGGGGCAATATTAGTTACATGAAGGGGGCACTGATACTGTGTGTGCGGCAACTCTTAAGTTATTTGTGTGGAGGGGGGATACTATTAGCTATGTGGGGGAGGCACTGTTATCTATATGAGAGTCACAGGGGGGCACTATTGCATATATGTGGGAGTGCTATTTCTTTGTAGGGGCACAAGGGGGAACAATTACCTTGTCAGGGGCAAAAGAAAGGCACTATTACTTTTATAGGGGCACTGTTACCTTATGGGGGCTTAAAAGGGTGATTTACTGTTAGCTCTGCATCAATTTAGTTGCTCTCAATGCCAGGCTGGTATAAAATATAACTTGTTTATGGAGCACAGAAATATAATAATATGTAAAATGCAACATTTGTAGCTCAGATAGGGTAAGTTCACATGGTGAATTTTGTGACAGGACCTGCTATGCAAAATCTGACATGGAAATGTTCCTGCTGTTGGCAGAAAGATTTCCTGATGCTTGATGGCTGACGTTAAGTTTATACCATCTGTATGTTGCCTTAATTTGTTCCAGAATGTTACTTCAAAATCTCGGTGCAATTGTGGTGCACGTTGTGGCATCTTAAGACTTTAGGGCACCCCTGCTCGTGGAACTAGTTGGAAAATGGCCTAGAATAAGCTGCAACACTGTATGCCTAAAATGCACCCATTTTAGGCCAGAAATCTGATGTAGTAACCCCCAATGATTACCAGTTAGAGTGTGTCTATACTAACAACTAACTGATACAAGGACTAAAACCTTAGACCTACCAAATACAACACCTACAATAGTAGAGTCTATAAATACAGAACATAGCTTGCCTACACTGTCTTTGGGATATACGGTATACTACAATATACAAGTTGAAAAAGAAGAGGAAGACAAAAAAATAGGTATTCTACGTCTGCATAGGTAGCTAGAGGTCCTTTATAGTAAAATGTAGGATAATGTTAAAGAAGTTTGTCTGGTTGTGGCCTTTTTTTTTTTTTTTTTTTTTTTTTTTTTTTTTATAATAATGATGTCTTATCATTCTGCACCCAGCTCCAGCCCCTGTGAGGGTGCAGGAAACTGGATACACCATTAGTATCCAAACTAGCCCCCAGCCCAGAAAACTCCTTCAGTGTCCATGTTAGGGTATTCCTAACTTGTGCTATGCTTTCGATGTACAGCACAGTCTATAATCCTAACATGAGGGGTATTTTTCAACAAGTGGAACTTATAAATACTGGTTTAGAGTGTTTATACATTGTTTTTGACATTAGGAATGAGCAAGACTGAATTCATAATTTCTAATATTCTGTATGAGGCAACACCTGGAAGAGTAGAAGATGGTTAAAAATGTCTTCTTATATCTCCCCATTTGGATCTTTCAGAACAGGCAAAATTATCTTTAGTGCACTGACAAAAAAATTTGCTGTATTATGTTTTCTTGTTTAAAATATATATAATATATTACTTATTAATACATGTTCTTTTTTTTTTCCTTTGGAGTAATAGAAAATTGATTTAGTTGCTCTTTAATGCCAGGCTGGTATACAATATAGCTTGTTTCTGAAGCATAGCAATCTAATAAAATATAAAAAGCAGTGGCCCAGGCGTATTTTATGCATCTGTAGCTCAGCATAAGATTAAAGGATTTGCTGCATGAAACTTCAAAGAGTATGGAGAATATGAGATATTATGTCTAAAATATGAATGCTCCCAGAAAGCTGGCGAATTTTGCAGAAACCCTAGTCTGGATCACTGCAGACTGCTAATAACATGAGATATTAAAAAATAAAAATCCCCTGTGATGTTCAGTATGAAGTATTTTAAAAACAATACAAAATCTGTACAATCTGTTGCATATGTATGTTTTGTACCCGGAAGGGAGTGTGCATAAAATAGGTAGAAATAGGTGGAATTGGCTATATTTAGCAATCTCTCTACAACAGAAAACTAGCCTTGAGGGAATGTTATTGTGGCGCATATTTGGGACCAGATCATTTTTTGAGCCAAACATGCACCACAAGTTCCATTCTGCATTGTACTCGCCACCTTATACAACTCTGGGTGTGAGGTGTGAGGTGTGTGGCAGGCCAAGGTGGGGGCCCAACATATTCATTTTAACAGGTCAGTTTTCTGGTGTAATTATAATGGAAATCTACGCCAGTCCCAAACTGGAGTACATGTTTATTCTGGTGCTGGGACATCAAGCTCTTGTTCCCTGCACCAGTTGTGATCTTTATTAAGATTGGTATACAATGATATTGCTGATTTCATGCTCTTTGAGAATGAGCACAGATCATACTGTTTATTGCTGATCAGAATTTGTTAAAAATACATTTGTTTGTCTAATAAGACCCACTATACAGTATACCTGGATATAGTTAGAACTGGGGTCACGGGAGTCATCATGAATAAGAGACACACTGATTAATTCCAGGCTATTTCTCATTACATTCAGTTATGTGGCTATAACTGCACTCAGTTTTTGGCAGGGGCATAACTAGCAAACTTTTGATAGCACATTTTTCACAATATAATGTGCCATAGCATGGTGTTTGTTATAGATATTGCAAAAATTTTGGGTTAAAGTTTTTTTTTAAAAAACAGCAAAGGCCCTCCAGGCACCACAACAGCCAAGATGGCTGCTATGGCAGTAGTTACACCACTGACTGTAGATATAGTTTATCTGGTCTTTTCAAAGACCAGCAAAGGTCTTTTCATTTCCCAGAAAAGGCTGTCCACTTTCAGACCAACCTTGCTTGCTGTTATTCATTCTGCTTACTCCCAGAGGATAAAAATCAGTCCATGATCATGTGATGGGCAGACAGATACACAGCTAGTTACCCGACAGATGTACGGATACTGTGCTGTGACTATACCGAGCCGTGCACCTGTGTGTCATCACATGACCATGGACTGATTTTTATCCACTGGAAGCAAGCAAGCAAAGATCAAGAAAACCATGCAGAATTGATACAGAAACTATATAGAATTGTACAACTTATTATACAAACAATAACATTTGTCTCTTATTATTGATCTGAAACTGGACAACCCCTTTAATGTTTGGGAGCCTGGGAGGTTTAGAACTGGATTGGGGTCTCTCTTCTCACTGGTTCTGTCAATCCAATTGGCAAATACCAGTTCTATACTGGTTGCCAGATTTAGAGTTGGGAATTTTCCCTCTGACATCAGCCTTATACGGATTGTTGCCTTCCTCTAGACACTGTAGGGTTATGGGTTGGACTTGACGGACCTGTGTCTTCACTCAACACCATCTACTATATTATGTTCTGCTCTAATACTGTAAGCCCTTACATGTATCATTTCATACATAAATACGTCAATTCCAACAATTCCTTCTTGTTGTGTTACTGTTTTTGGTTAATGAATGTACCTCTACCCTCTTAGTGCATCGAATTTGAAAGTCAAGTGCAATAAATGAAAGAGTAAGAAGAGTGAATGTATAACGTGTATATTGTATATCCTGGAAAATTGTTACATTACAGAAACAAACAGCATTAATCTTATAATTATCTAAAATGGACTCTCTACAGGACAGGTTACCGATAATGCAGCTCAGCTCCCATTGAAGTGAATAGTCTGTATCCTAAGGTAAATCATGGACATTCAAACATATAAGGATTTGCTCATAGCTCTAAGATATATATACACAGTAAGAGTCCAAAAAGAGAAAAAGAAAGTAGCGCACACAGGGGTGAACCTGCCCCTTTCGCTGCCCGAGGCGAAGTGCAGAAAGCCGCCCCCCACCCCCGCCGGGGAGGGGGTGGAGCTTAGAAAATGGGGCGTGGCTTAGCGGAGGGGGCAGGGCTTAGCGCCGTTCGCCGGCAGAGAGCAGGCCCGGAGACTGCCTGCGCTCTGCCTGAGCGTGCGGGGAGGCTGCTGGAGCAGCGCTGCTCCAGTGGCCTCTCCAAACCACCGCTCCGTGCTAAGCCAGTCCAGGACAGCTTGTCCTGGACTGGCTTAGGTTAGCAAAAATGCTGCCCTCCCTGAGGCCCTGGCATAGCGCCGCCTGAAGTGCTCGCTTCAGGTCGCCTCATGGGAGGTGCGGCACTGACGCACACTCACATGTCAGAAGCCGGCGTCTTGCATGAGTTGACTTGTGATGAATAGGATCCTTGGAGATAAGTGCACGGAAAAGAGCTCCCTTGGCTGAGCTGAAGGCAATAGCAAACAATCGGGGATAATCCAGCACTCAGAATCCAGTGTGAATGATAGGTTAAAACCACCTTTATTATGAAGATATCATACTTCCATTAAAAAGTTAGCGTGCACATTGCCTACGCATTTCGAAGTTCAGCAGATCTCTTAATCATGGCATGCCAAGAATGGATTTATGGGAGAGAAGTATAGGTGCTTCCTTTACATATTTCATTCCTTTTGAAGCAACTATTGGCTTTGGCTCTGGCCCAAAAACATAGCCAAATCTGCAACAAAAAATACAACTTTTCTATAACATTTGGCCTCAGCCTAAGGCCCATTGCAGATGGCTAGGGGTGAGTTCAGTGTGCTCTCTGTGTTTTTCCTGGATAGCCCACGCACATGACTGTGTATTACATAGATCAGTGGAAGGGCTGACAGTCGGGTCGCAATATTCAGGACAGGTCCTATTCCTGTCCGGTTTTAAACCCGTGCTTCCGTGGCTCCTATTCATTGAATGAATGAGGCCACAGAAGAAAGGCTGGTGCACGGGTGGCACACGGATGACACATGGCAATCTGCAAGGGGCCTAAGGGGGTATTGTGATTTTAATTTAAAAAAGTGTAATTAATAAAATAAAAAAATAACAGATAAGAATTAAATATTGTTAGCCTTTTCCATTCCCTTTTAGTATTATAATAACCCACTGACATTAGAATAGAGCCCGTTGAGAGGATGAAGTGTACTTGGTACAAATATTCTAACCTTTGTGCTTTGCAGCCGAGTGATTTTAGAAGATCTCTTTACCTGCATGGGGGAGGGGAAGAGACTGCAGAACATGTTTCATTCACACTGTAAAACTCCAAGTCCTGGATGACTTAAACCTTACAGATCTGGCAGTTGTATAAAGAAGAATAGCTTTCTCTAGCCGTCTGAATGTAGGTTAGAAATCCTCTGTAGACTGAGTTATTCCCTTTATATTCCTGTTACTAAAAAGGGTGAATACAGCAGTTTTATAGTTACCCTTTTTCACCTCTACTTTGCCCAGGAAATAAAAAGTTAAAAAATTCAGTATTATACCCTATTATTATTATTATTATTTATTTATTTATATAGCACCATTAATTCCAATACCCTATTAAACCTCTATCATCATCAATTTTTCATGGTAATTGTGTGTAATATATAATGTTATCTTTTTATTATATTTGGTAAGGATAGTATTAAGGCAATAGGTTGAAGCGAGTAGGTAGGGGAGAATATTATATATTATTAATTATTAAATATTTGTTATATTGAAAAATTCATTTGTTTTATTATAAAATGTTAATATGTTCCCAATAGATAAAATAATTAATCTCTAAGAGTTTGTATTTTATCTCATGTATGAAAATTTCTAAAGCTATAACAAAAAAGTGACGTACAAAATATAGTCTAATTACAAAATTACAAATATATATATATTCCCAGCCACCATCTGATGTCAGGAAGTATGGACAAGGTCATATAGTCCACGATTTATATATTTAATCTTCAAACTTTCTCTTGGGAAATCAAAGCTTGTATGATCCGGCCGGTGGGGAATTGCCTGGCAATCTTCCATGTCTATGAAGCTTTCTACAGCTGTGAAAATGAAAGGTGAAGGGACTTGACCAGTCTAGAGCCAGCAGCAGAGATCAGAAAGAAGCACACCAGAGACTCAAGGAATGAGAAATGAAAAAGAAATCAGCAGGGACTTTGGTGGGTTGACAGGTGACGAACAATATGAAAAGCGAGGAAGAATTTTATGAAACGTGAAATCCTTCCAAGAATGCCTCACATTTAAAAGTCTATGTAATTGACAACTGAAAAACAATATTCCGTCCTGGTATCAGAGGGTCTGCCTGATATTCTGAGAGGGTGATGTTTACAGAGGCTTGTATGGTAAAGGCAATGCAGAGAAGGCAATTATTTAATAGTGGAAGCATTTTATAATGCATATGTTTTGGGATTTATCGCTGGCTAGCAAAACTGATGAAATCATAATGTGAGCTCTGTTCCTTAGTAGGTTATTGTTTCATGGACTGCAAATAAATTAGTTATCTTGTACAATATATCAAATGCAAATAGGAAAAGAACAACGGAAAAGGAAAAACAATACTATTTCAAGTTATGTAAATATTGCCACCCTAACTTCTAAGGAAACTAATGCTGCTTCAGGCCAGTAAGGCAGCCCAAATTGTATTTGTTAAGGTAAAGTACAATTAACAGATTGCGTTTTTCACGTGTTTTTGAAAATGCTGTGTTTCCAGCAGCACTTTTTTCTGCAATGTCAAGATGGGATTATATAATATCTCACTTTGTTGGGATTGTAAAACACATTATTTCCTCCTGCTGCGGTTCCACGACTTCCAAAAACATTGCCACAAAATTATGATTGTGTGCAGGAAGCCTTAGGCTAAGGGCCCATGATGCAGAAAAGCATTTTTTTTTGTTGCTTCAGATATTGGTTCGTTTTTTTCAGCCAAAGCCATAAATGGCGACAAAAGGAATGGGCAATATATAGGATGCTTTTACACTACTCCAAGTGTAACTTCTGGACTCTGAACCGATAAGCTGATCCAACTACCTCTGGGTGCCTGAAGTTGTAGAGATGTACAAAGCTGGAAGCTGCTGTGCTCCTATTAAATTAATAAAGAGAGCTGCAATATCCCAGTACCACTGCTATAGAATAGATGAGGTGTGCTTATTATATAATAAATATAAATAATAAATCTACACCAGTGTGTTTGCAACAATAATAATAAAAAGTTACTCAGCTCAAAAATTATTCAATCTCCTGTTTTGTTAAAGTAAAGAACCAGCTAGGTCTTTGTCACATTGTATCTTGTTCTCTCTGAATTACTCATACATTGACCATATACAGAATTAAATAATACTCTGGGCCCTGTGTAAAGGCCTCAGTGATCACGTGGGCCATACAGTGTGATGACGTATAATATCGCCGGGGTAACTCATGTTACTCTGATGTCATTGGGTGGCCAAAAGACCCACGCAGGAGCCCAGGAGAGGTGAGTAACACTGTTAGTTATGTTTAATCATCTTCCCCTGGGCCACCACTCATTAAACTATGAGGTTTGATGAGAGCCTAGAAAATAATATTTATTTATTTATTTATTTTGTAAAAATATATAGAAAAACTGTCATTCCCTTTCATTCCACCAGCAGCACAATACTGGGGTATTTCTGCCCTTGTGTGCTGGTAGGACAGAATGGAATTTTTAAGAAACAATTAAATGGTTAAACATTAACACCTCCCCCTCCTTAATATAAGGAAGCAAATACTAACCCCCCTATGTGTTTTTTTACTTTCCTGTGTCATGAGACAGGTAGAGGGAAGGTTATTTCTTCCCTTTAGTGTTTTCCAGGTTTCTGGATGACTTTCCCTCCTCACTCCTGCTTCATATTGTATTGACTTCTATCCTCCTGTTGGGAAGAATCTTTTTCTGCTTTTGGTTTCTATTAGAACAAAATGCAGGGGTTAAAAACTGTCTTTCTGTCTTTCCTGCCTCTGCTGCAGGAAAAGACCTTTTTTCTGCTGTTGCTTATAATGAATGCAGACGTGTCTTCTGCCTTTAGAGTCCGCATTGGACCTTGGACCTCTGTAAGCCTTAGAGAGCGTTCACACGGAGTAACGCTGGGCTCAATGGGTACTTATTTTCACTGCCGTAGAAATGCGAGGGCAGCGTTTACGTCGCGTTTTTTACTATGAGCGTATACGCGGTGTTTGAGGCCGCGAAAAAGCGGCCGCAAACACCGCGTATACGCTCATAGTAAAAAACGCTGCGTAAACGCTGCCCTCGCATTTCTACGGCAGTAAAAATAAGCACACATTGAGCCCAGTGTTACTCCGTGTGAAGGCTCCCTTACATCGCTTGTTTTTTTAAAATGATGCACAGCATTTCCTGCTCCTTTTCTCCGGCTCCCCTGTTTGGGGACGCTGGAGTCCACTGTACACTGGCTTTTGCATACATGATGAAATTATCGCTAGTTTAGCAAGCCTCCTTTTGGATGGCTTGGACAATGGCCCGAATCCTTCCACTTGTCAGCCTGCTTAGAGACGCAGTTTTCCATAGACCCACTGGTTAAAAGGTTTGTTAAGGAGGGGCCACACGGTGGCTCAGTGGTTAGCACTGCGGCCTTGCAGCACTGGAGTCCTGGTGTTCAAATCCCGCCAAGGGCAAAAAAACATCTGCAAGGAGTTTGTATGTTCTCCCTGTGTTTGCATGGATTTCCATCCCATATTCCAAAGACATACTGATAGGGAAAAATGTACATTGTGAGCTCTATGTGGGGCTCACAATCTACATTTAAAAAAAAAAAAGGTTTGTTAAGGGTGCATCCAGGCTCAGATCGTCTGTTACCCCTCCCCCCCCCGTTGACATCTGCGTTGGTATTCCATCCGGGGGAGTCCGCATGGGGACCCCCCTGAACGGAATACCAAACACAATTGAAAGCGCTGTGCAGTAAAAGCACACGGATCCTATAGACTATAATGGGGTCCGTGTGCTTGCCACTCGCTGCCTGCACAAATCATGCAGACAGGACAGGGTTCTATCTTGTACCAAGTTATTTCTTTACCGGTCTTCTATTTCAGTGTGTCAAGCCCAGAGGAAGTTAAAATTCACTCCCTGGATGTTGCCAGATATCTCAGAATTTATATTCAGAGATTTCTCTTCCCTTTAGACGGTCATATAACTTCCTTTTGTCTTTTGATGGGAAGAATAAAGACCTCCTTTGCCCACTGGTATAAGGAAGCCATAAACTTGGCTTTTACTTCACAGGGGTTAAATCCCCCTGACTTTGTTAGGCTTATTCTACAAGTGCCGTTTCCACCTCCTGTTCCTTTGGAACAAATCAGTTCTGCAGATTCTTGAAACTCTCTTTACACCTTTGCAAATCATTATAGATTTAGCACCCGAAGTACGGAGGCCATTTACTATGGCTATTCCGTTTTAAGTTCAATTCTTCAAGAGGGCCCTCCATAGGGGTTTTTTTTCTGGCTAGATCCCCAGTATTGTACTGTTGTGGGATGAAAGGGAAGTGTAGATTATGATGTTAATCTGTTTTGCCTTAGTCCCAACAGCAGCACAAGGCTCCTTCTCTATGTGTTATATATTTTTTCTTTATAGTTACACATTGGGGAGTTGGTACATCTTTTCTTATATTGAAGAGGGGTTAATGTTTAACCATTTAATTGTTCAGTAAAAATCAACTTGTCCTACCAGCACACAGGGGCAGAAATACCCCAGTATTGTGCTGCTGTTGGGACTAAGGGAAATAAGATTAACATCATAATCTACAATTATCACTGAAAAAATTCCAAACTGACTCATGCAGTGTATTCTACATTATTTTTTGTATATTAAATCCCCGTTAATATACAAAGTTATAAACAATATTAACATGCTATAGAGTATATTAGCAACTCAATCAAGAAAGGTTCTACATTTTCAGAAGGCAATTCAGTTTGCAAATAATTTCTTATGTTAGATTTTATAACATTATTATAATATCAATAACTTTATTCAAAATATGAATTTAATAATCAGCAGATATGAAGAACAGATCTGTAAATGTCAAGCACTGCGCAGGGATTAGAAAACTATCACAAGGGATTCTAAAACCACCAAGAACGACCCTATCTAATAAATGACATGCTATTTAATCTTAAACTGCAGTAAATGACTCCAGGTCACACAAAGGGTGTAATCCAAAGATGCCCTACAATTATTAAAGTTGGAGCATGTTAATTAGCTAAGAATAATAGCGGGTGTGTGGCTGTTAGCAGGTGCAACCTGGATCCAACATTATCTGACCTGTTATTAATCTCAATATAGCGAAATGTGCTGAAAACTTCTAAATCTAGACATTTGATTTCATTTTTATTTTGATTGCCTGTTTGTATTTACTTTAGAAATTGTACTTTTTTCATGATTTATGCCCTATTTTCTCCAAAACTATGTTCATCTGATACAAAGATATCAATATTTTATGCAAAACCATAAAAAAGAGCTGTAGTATTATATTTTCCTCTAAATGGAATACTATGTAGAATACTGCTATAGGAAGCACCTATAGGAGTATATGACGATTTTGGTCTCATCTGAGTCAGTCAATTTTACACTATTTTCAAACTCACATTGGCCTTTCCATTGCTCTGGTCTTTCTAATCCACTGGTTCTGCCTAATCCCATTCAGACATTGCAGAAAAAAAATTTGCAGTGGAAAAGCTGGTGTTTTCTGTATAGGTTAAATAGAGGAAAACTCAGCAGGCTTTTTGCAAACAATGCTGCTGAAAAAAACGGGATTCTAGTGAATCCCATGCCCACTTTGCAGCACGGTTTTGGAAATCGCAGCATGTCAATTATACCTACAGAAACACCGGTGGTTTCCCTATACAGTAGGTATAATTGTAACAGAAAGTACGTGGAGAAAAACTCTGCAAACTTTCTATCTAAAGCGCTTCTGGAAGAACAGCGATGTATTTTTCACGCAGCGCTTTATTGCTGAGGGATGTCCCGTGGGGCCTTAGCCTGAATCAGGAGATAAAAGGGAGGAAGAAGTAGTGCCACAATGGACTCAGTAGTGCAGCTGGAGGTGACACCTAAGACTGGGTTCACATGGATTTTTGGACCGGATTTGGCTGCCTCAGAATCTGGTCCAAATAACGGTGCAGTGCACTGGCATCCAATCGCGGCATTCTGCTCTGGATTAGGCCCAAATGAATGGGCCTAGTTGGGATGGAGGTGTCACGCTGTGGATGCTGCTGCAGATTCCGCCGTAGAATCCACGGCAAGAAAGGGCAGGTCACTTTTTTTTCCCGTGAGCGGCACAAAACCACGTAAAAAAGAAGTGAAATCAATGGAAGGCTTCTTTTGGGACCGGATTCTGAGGCAGATTCCGTGTCAAAATCCAGTCCAAAAATCCCTGTGTTAACCCAGCCTAAAGGTCCATCTGAGGGGAGGGGTGGGGGAAGTGTGGGCTCAATCCAGTCACTGGACTCAGGAGTGAATTTAACGGAAGGGAAACATCTTGGTAATTACGCTTCCTTCTCTCTCTTCCTTTTTCAGAAAGTGCAGCCAAATTGGTTATTTCAAAAAATAGCAACAAAGTACACATTTTGTGTAGTATTTTCACAGTACTAATCCAAAACATGAGTGAAGAGGTTTCCTGCCAGTGTGTCCACATACGTACTGGTGCACTAAGTCTCTGTGTACATGGGTGGATGTGCATATGCCATTGATGTCATTCCTGTACAGTTTACTTTGCAGTAATAAGTATGAAATCACTAAATCGTTGTTGAGCCTATTTAAAGCATGGTTTATGTTTATCTCATGGATTATACTGTAATCACTTTTCATGAAATTATGCAAGAAACAATCAAGCCGGTCTTGGTTATAATTCAGAGAAAGGAAGGTACATTGTACAGTATTTCTCCAGGTCCTAATACTAAGATTAAACTGCAGATTATCATAGCATTAGGGATTAGAAACTGGAGTTATGTTACTAGTAATCTAAAGAAAAGACAAAGGACTACATATAATGTTACATGTTAAGTGCAATAAAAAAAATGTAATAAACTCTAAAAAGAAATGTTTTTTTTTTAAGGCTTTAACTAGAGCCAGCGCTACCTAGTAGCCACTGGAGGCAGCATGCTGTGTGAATAGCCAAAAGCATTAGATGATTGTCATTTGATCACACTGCTGAGACCAACCAATCATCCAATGTGTATGGGGGTCATGTCAGAGAAGATAATAGTATTAATTCATAGCATATGCGCATCTTACCTGTACCAGGTTGCATAAACGCCACAATTTTATCGTGTGTGATGGGTTTGGTAAAGTAAGGCTGATGCCCCATTGCAAAAATGCTGCATTTTAGCCTGAAGCCCCCCGCATTGCGGAAACTCAGCTCTTCTTGTTGCAGATTTTGTTGCGTTTTTTTTTTTTTTTTTTTTTTTTTTGAGCCAAAGCCAGGAGTGGATTGAGCAGATGGTAGAAGTATAGGAACTTCCTAGCTATTTCCCATTCGTTTTTAAGCCACTCCTACGTTTAGTTAAAAAAAATGCAGCAAAATATGCAACAAAAGAAGCTGCGTTTCCGCAATGTGGGGCCTCAGCCTTACAGTCCTTGCAAAATGGGTGATTCTGGCTAATCTCATCCTCAAATTGCAGAAAATAATTTGCATTGGAAATGCTGCAATGTGAAAAACGTTCGCATTTTTGCAAATTGCAGCAAGTCCATTATACCTACAGAAATGCTGAAAACTGAAAACCCTATGGACTTTCGGTAATAAGCTCTGTGGGGAAAAAACGCAATGCATTTCCTCCCCGATTTTCCCGTAGCGCTTTTTGGCTGCAGCCCACTACATGCAGCCATAGCCTTAAAGGGGTTGTCCCATCACAAGGATCCTATCTATACTGCTTGTTAATGTGGATTTAAGACTTTTCCTAAATACACTAATTCAGCAAAACTGCTTTGTTTGTCCACAATCTTACTTTATTCAATTCATTGTTGACACAGCCCTTAGCTTATCTGCTCAAAAGTCAAGTGATGTATCTGCCTGCTCTCAGGAGGGAGGGAGGAGGGGCTAAGTGCAGGGGAGCGAGCCTGTGTTTCTAGCTATTCCTTTGTCTACACCACGTGACCTAGCTTCCTGTTAGCAGATAGGGGAGAGGAGCTGCTTTCATATCTGAACGTCTTCTGTTCTCCCAGTTATCAGGCTAGCTAATTTAATTGTGTTCATTATGGCAGAGACAGGCAGTCTCTGTATGTAACACAGAATGGAGTTGTTGCTGCCTGTACTTCATAGTCCAATATGGGTGGGCGGAGCTACACACTAATTTGGGGGGGCGGAGCTAAATGGGAGGTTGCATGTTAAACCCCGCCCACCAAATGATGCAAGAAACCAGGAAGAAAGAAGATTTTACAGTAGTGAAGACTGGTGAGTATGCGACGTGGGAATACCCCTTTAAACTGAAACCTCTGGAATACTGGCTGTTAGCATCCAGGTGAGATACATAGTAACAAGAGATATGAATTACAGCAAATAAAAATTTTATGTGCAGTTCTTCAGCATAAAAGCACTGTGTAAACTAAGCCTTAAGAGTTCAGCAAAGACTGATAAGGGAGATGAAACTGGAGCAACAGCCAGGTACAGACAGGAAGACAGGTACATTCCAGCCAGGCACCTAAAGGGTGTATAGTAAAGATTCAAACCAGGGAGGTTAGATGACTAATCAGGCCCTAATAACAGTCTGTGTATGAAGACGAGTTGAACTGTCGAGACCTGACCTCCAAAGCAGGTACTGTGCCACCCGTTGTTATTGCCAAGGTGGGAGACTGGTAGGCAGTCTCCTGTATAGTCAGGGAAACGTTTCCTTACGTCTAAGTTAGTTTTCTCATCCAAGAAGGTGTTTGTTTTTGTTTTGTTTATCCTGTGGCTTTGCAAAAGCAGTGTACGCGCTACATGTGAATAAAGCCTGAACTTGTGTTCAACCCAGTGTCTGTGTCCCTGTTTCCTGCACTGCTACAAGCATCTACCTGAGCAATTCCCCACAATATATATATATATATATATATATATATATATATATATATATATATATATATACATATATTACAAGGAAGGAAGAATTTGCCATGATAAATTTAGTTTTTAATTATTAGTGGATATACTGTCACTGTGCACACTGTAGTAGACTATAGTACACAGCATTGTGCTGGCTATCTGATGTATTAAGGGTAATCACGGATTACAGATTATAAACGATTTTTCAGAATGTTTTTTCCTGCAGTAATTCTAAGTACCTTCTCTCTAATCATATTACGTTAAGAACTGATGCTTACAGTCGCCTGATGGAGTTCTGTAAATCCCCGATTAGTGACAGATAGTGTGCAAAGGAAATGAAAGCTATTTAGAAAGGTTTCCATCTGGAAAATAAGAATTATTTAAAGGTTTTAAGTTTGGCTCACTATATGTGTTACTGTGACTTAATGTTTTAATAATTATCTTTATTGGATTACCTTCTTCTAGTTATAGATATCCCACCTTTGCTGTAATGGAAATCCATTCATTGCATATGCTGTCTGCCTCTATTTGTGGTGGACTTTTACTTATTTGCAACAGCCAACCTAAGCATCAAAGCTGCAGTGTAAAGAAGGGAGAATTAGACAGAAGAGTATGAGCCACAGATACAATTCCTAGCAGCTACTATAGCTAAACTGAAGGTACTGATTACACATATCTCTTAATGGCACAAGCTAAAACTGTTTCCTGATCGGAGTGGAACGAGAAAGACAGAGAGTGCAGGTTTTCTCATTTAGTTATTCAAGGAGCCTATGGTATTAATATAATACCTTATTTTATGTTATCCTCGATATCAAGTCACTATTCATTTTATATATTTTTTTAGTTTTATATGTTACTTATCCTTATGTATTATTCTACCAACAATACTACTCATTTGGACCAGGTTGGAATTAAAGGGGCTATCCACAGTTTTTTTATGGCCTCCCCTAGGACATAAATGTCTGGTCGGTGGGGGGGCCGACAGGCAACTCCTGCATGGATCAGCTGTTTGGGGGTATTTTCGGCTTGTTTACCATATAATGCCTGGAACTGGAAGCAGATAACTCTGTAGCCTGTATAGTGGTGGCACACAGATACTACAGCTCTGCACCCTAAGTTTTCTGGGGTCAGCTATTTATGGTCTATCCCAAGGAGAGGCCATAAAAAATGAAATCCCCGGAACCCCTGTAAGTTTATAGGAAATAACACTAGATCAACCTCCAACTACATTAGAAATCATAACAAAGATATCTATCCAAAAATGCAATTTTATAGCACAAACACCAAATATATAGGTGATATAAAATAAGATCTTAGAGTAAATCCTAGCATGTGCAACTGAGGGTCAGTATAATCTCAGTTGTATTTTCTTTCTTTCTTTCAAATTCTGGTTTTGTTGAAAAGGATATGCAAAGTGAACAAAGCAAATGGTACATGGAAAAATAGTGAACATGCAAGATAAACAATAGATAATGATACATAATTGAAATTGTGAGGTGAGTACAGAATAAAATGGAAAAAATGTAAAAACAAATGAAGTAGACAAATGGTGAATAAAGGGAGGAGGTTGGGTGAACAACAGATTGGAGGAGGGGAAGGGATGGAAGATAAGCGAGTAAGGGTCTTAATTCAGACTGTCGAGAGTAGTCCAGTAGCTCTCCAGTACAATATTAGCATATAAAGTAGAGAATTATGGCTTATGTAAATTCCTATAATCGAACCATGGTCTCCATAAAACCACAAAAGATTGGTGCCTTCTTAGTTCCCAACTATACAATTCTTCAAGTCTTGCTAGATCATCTATTTTAGACAACCACTCTGCGGCTGTGGGAGGATCCTTGTCTAACCAATGTAGTGGTATCAAAAGTTTTGCTGCTTGAACCAGTAGGGTAGGTAAGTTATTCCTGGAGGGGGTCCAAGAATTTTCAGGTAGCCACAGTAGCACTGAGGCAGGAGAAAGTTTAAATTGTTTATTGTGGGTGGTTTGGCAGATCACTTCTTCCACCTGTGACCAGAAGTGTGTTATATATCTACAGAACCAAAACACATGACCTAATGTGCCTCCTTTCTCTCCACATCTCCAGCAAATGTCATCTTCACGTAGACGTTTCATTTTTAGGTTAGCTGGGGCATTATACCACCTTGTGATTATTTTAAATGAATTTTCTTGGGTCCTAATACAGGGCGAAAACCCATGGGATCTATTGTGAATACGAGCTATTTCTGGTTCTGTGAAAATACGGTTTAAGTCTTTCTCCCACTTGCCAATATAAGTGGGTTTGGCATTGTAAGAGATAGTTAATAAGTGAGTATAAATCAAGGAAATGATCCCTTTCGAGGAATGGTTTTGAGAGAGCAGGGTTTCGAACCAAGAAGGGTTAGGTGCATCTGGGAATAAACGTCTAAGTGAAGAATGAGTGGCAGCGAAGAGAGAACTTTCTGTACCTCTTGTAAAGTAATGGGTTGGAGAAGTGAAAGGGCCTGGTCCTTAGACAGGGAAGGCAATTTCAGGGCACAGAGAAAGTCATCCATACGTGTAGCAATTTCTGGATCATTAGGGTTCAAGACTGGTGATAGATTATACAGTATAAGTTGTGAAAAAATTTTTGGAACTGGGAGGCAATTTCCTCCGTAGTGGTGACCGGCGACCCACCGTCAGGGGTTATTTTGGAAATAAAGGTCGAATCTTTTTGTTTCTTTATCATTTGTGGCATTATCTTATTTCCCTTGTCTCCTAGCGAATAATATTTAAATTTTCGAGTATTGGTAACTTTTAGCATATTTGATATTCAGGTGGTTGCGCAGTTGATTCCTAAGGTCGTTAAGCTCTGTTTGCACTGAAATGGCTTTAGAGCGTTTCTGAACACACTCAAGGGCATAGATTTTTGCTTAAAGCTCGTTTAGATGGGCCATTTTCTGTTTCTTAACCCTCGCACCTAATGCGATTAGCTCACCTCGAATGAACGCTTTGTGCGTTTCCCATGTGATGGCATATGAAGTGTCCGAAGCTGGATTTTCCATAAAGAAGCGGTGTAATTTAGAGGACAAGGAAGCTACGTGGCGAGGATCGTCCAAGAGGGTCTCATTAAACCTCCAAGACCAGGATGTCGCGGGGAGGCTCTGGAGGGACAAAGACATAGAAACCGGAGCGTGGTCTGAAATAGTAAAGGAACCTATATTGACAGCAGTTAGAGTACTTACATAAGGTTTAGACAAAAATAAATAATCAAGGCGATGTGAGGAGGAATGAACTGAGGAAGTATAGGTAAAGTCTTTAGAAGACGGATGGAAGATTCTCCAAGAGTATAATACTTCCGTCTCACCTAGCGCTTTTTGGATACTAGCCAAAGACCTCTGGGAATGTGAATTGGAAGAAGACGATGAATCTAACAGAGGATTAAGAGCAATATTAAAGTCTCCTCCAATGATTCTAATACCCTCAGCAAAGTCTCTAAATCTAGAGAGGGTTTGTGAGATCCAATTTGGTTGCTTGACATTAGGAGCATAAAGGTTACCTAAGGATATCAACTGATTCCCAATTTTGCCTTTAACAAATAAGTAACGTGCTTCTGGGTCTGCACATATTACCAAGGGTTCAAAAGGAACCGTTTTGGCAATGGCTATGGAGACCCCTCTGGAAGCTTTTGCATAGGAGCTGTGAAACCAGTGTTTGAAATCATGGGTGGGTAATCTAGGTACATGAGAGGATTTAAAATGTGTTTCTTGTATGAAACAGATATCAGTCTTAAATCGTTTTAACAATGTGAATAGTTGGGAACGTTTTTGAGGGATATTTAGACCACATATGTTCCAAGATGTAAACTTAAGTGATGCCATATTGTCTGGGATAGAAGATAAATGACTGGAGTACTGGAAAGATAACAAAGAGCTCATATCTAAGTTTAAAGTCTGCAGACCTGAAAGATAACAGAACAACTAGTATAACTTTAAGTATCAACTTAACAAATCGAATGCTTATAATAAAGCATTGAGGGGAAGAGGGGAGAACGGAGTGGGGTAAAGACCATGGTTTATGCATGATCTTCCTGATCAGTGTCAACGCCTGGTGAGCCGTAATATAACAGTAACATGCTAAATTTCAGAGTCAAAGTATCATAAAAGAATAAAGGTGAAAAGGAAGGAAGGACAAAGGGATAAGGAGACGAAGGGCTAGAAGAGCAGAGAGAAAGAACAAAATAAATGATAGAATAAATAGGGGAATAGAAAGAGAGAGAAGAAGAGAACTAAACAATGTTTAGCAACTAGAAGCATTAGTAACAGTCCAGTGTTGCGTGACAAACCAATGTGTAGTCATAGAATGAATTTGAGGACCTCATAGTGGAAGTCTCTTGGATTTCGCAGATTTTCCCTTGGTTACTCTCATCCATTGTTCAGTTGAAGGAAGCTTGGGGAAGTCCAAGTGTTGGTCGGTAACTGAGAGCCAAGAAGATATAGGTATAGGATCAATTTTAAGCACATTCCAGGCCGCAGGTAGATCATCTGGAACTCTAATTGTGCAGCGTTTGCCATCATATTGGAATTGTAACCCAAATGGGAATAGCCAGCGGAAAAGAATCTTTTTCTCTTTCAAGTAAGCAGTCAATGGTCTGAGGATGCACCGCTTATAGAGAGTGGATGGCGCCAGGTCCTGGAAGAGAGATATGGGTTCACCATCTAATGACAAGTCTTTAAAAGATCTAGCTGCTCTGAAGACCGCCGCAGTATCTGTATGACATAGCAGGGCGCAAATTACGTCCCTAGGGGGTTCTGCTGAGGAAGAGACCGGGCGAAGGGCCCTATGTATTCGATCTATAGAAATGGAAGCAGCTTGTTCATCTCCCAAAAGCATGGCAAAGATTTTAGATGCAGCTAAGTCTTGATGTGAGATAGACTCTGGGATCCCTTTAAACCTGATATTTTTCCTCCTTCCCCTGTTTTCCTGGTCCTCAATCTTTTCTAAAGCAATGTTGAGGGCATTTAATTGCTGTCTGCAGCATGTCTCTGTAGCATTACAAAAAGTTAAGATGGCGGATTGGTTGTTTTCCACTACATCTAAGCGTGTCCCCATGTGGCTTACCTCAGCCTTTATTTCCCCTAGCTCCTTCATCACCGGAGAGAGAGCTTGTGCTAGGGTCTGGGAGAGAATTCTCTTCAGGTAAGCTCGGGAGATAGGTGATGAGTCTGCAGAATCAGTTATTTCCATGCCCTGCGGGATATCCTCCTGGTCCGAGTCCTCCAACTCTCCCAGCTCTGATGAGGAAGAAGGCGGGAGCGCCATATTGTGAGAGCGCGCCGGGGACTACAGTGTCTTTTTACGGACAAATTTCTCAAGAGATCCAATGCTTTTTTTAGATTTCGGGGTCTCCGGTCTCTCCCCGACTCTATCCTTCAGAGGTTTTACCATTTTGACTCCTCAGGGCGAGGTATTCGTTTGGCTACCAGGCGAGGTGACAGGAGCTCTTCTTTTAGGCGGCCGTCTTGTTCTGTGGTCAGACTCCGCCCAGTTGTATTTTCTTTGATGGCCCACTTTGAATTATCCATAGCAAATGGCATACAGTCTTTCCCTTTCTCCTTGGTAAATGAGCAAGATCCATCTACCATCTGCATCAAACTTACTAGAAAAGGATGACTAATTATTTACAAATTATAGAAAAGCCCCTCATTGCTTGGTCTTTGTAAGAAGCAGTGGTATACCGCCAATAGAGCCAGACCATAAGGATTCTAAGGGGCCCATGGGGCAAGGATGGGCCTTCTGCCCTCCCACCATGACATGAAGAAGCTGAGGTACAGTGTGTGGTCATGGCATAAACCATCTTAAACTATCCATGTTTCAAGCCAGAGCTTTTATGAGTTTCTATTAGGCCGAGAAGGTTAATATTTTTATTTTTTTATTTTTTTAAAAGCATAGTCACATGACCTGAGTGCTCCAGTGTTTCCCTGTTTTTGAGGTAAATCAGCAGCCTAAGATAAGGACTTGGGATGTCACAGATATTGGCGTTCCATGACCTTCGCTGATGCCGCTGATTGGCCTCATGTCACGCTCAATGGAAACTACTGGCAGAAGAAGAAACCAGAGCAGCAGGGCCAGACTGCACTGGGAGACACCGGAGTATCGGGGACACGTGAGTATGTTTTAAGTTTTTTTCACCTCTCCCAGCCTAATTTAAAAAAAAAACAAAAAAATCCTGGACAACCCCTTTAACAGCCCAAAAGTGTTTGAGACGCTTTAACTTACACAAATGATTTTGAAATTGTGGTAAACATTGATCAATAATTTTGTATTTTTTTATTAAAAAAAAAAAAAATCGGAAATTTTATGGAAATTTGGAAAAAAAAAAAATCACAGTTTTCAAAATATAAGATGCTCTGGTTTTCACACAAATAGACATTCCACCCAAATACATTACTAAATATTATCTACAATATCTCTGCTTTATATCGGCATTATGTGGAATAGTTTTCAGTGCATTTTCAGAGTACCTAGAGTATCAATACGATGGAAACTCCCCCAAAGTGACCCGATTTTGTAAAGTACACCCCTCACAGAACATATAAAGGGGTATAGTGAGCATTTTAATGCAACAGCTGTCTCACAGATTTTATTAACATTGGGACGTAAAAATTAAAAATTACTTTTTTTTTCTCCAATAAACTGTCAATATATCCCCAAATTTTTCATTTTCACAAGAGGATAAAGGCAAAAAAGCTCCCCAAAGTCTGTTGCACAATTTATCCTCCCTGCTCTGGGTCCTCTTACTGAGTTCTGGCATCTCCAAAATCCACATTCAGAACCACAGAGCCTTGAGATATAGGTCAAGAGACTCCATCCTGGCAATCTCTCTTGTTCTCCCACTAGCTGGGAGATTTTCAGGGATTGCTCACCTCCCCCTTAGCTTCCTCATCTTGGGACACCTCTGGTCCAGGCACAGGATTGAACTTACTCCTGTCGTCTGGTCCTCTTTCCCAGACACATTGTCTCCTTGAGTCAATGCTATGAAGTCATTATTATAAGGGATTTCAACTACCCAGCTATAAAATGGGAGGCAGAAACCTACAGGTCCAACAAAGAAAACAGGTTTTTGCTAGTAATAAAAGACAATTACTTTTACCAACTAGTCCAGTGCCCAAAAAGAAGAAAGACACTGAAAATAAACAAAAAAAACTACTGAACTTCAGGAAGGCCAATTTGCACCAGCTGAGAGAAAAGTTTAGCAGTATAATCTGGAACAATGTCCTCACATTGAAGGGAGCACATTGTAAATCGACCATTTTTTTTTAAAAAAAACATCCTAAATTGGGCCAGTCAAAAACATATGGGAATAAGTGTGTTAGAAATTATAGAAAACCAACATGGCTAAATAAAATGGTAAGGAGCAAAATAAGAATGTTGGGACTGGGGCAAACCATATATATTTGGGTTCACAACTGGGTCAGTGATAGAGTGTTCTTGTTAACTGGAAATATCACAGGGCTTAGGGTAAGTTCACACAGTTTTTTTTGGACCGGAATCTGAGGCGGAGGCTGCTTCAAGTTCCTGTCCGAAAGACAGCAACTGAATACCGGTGAACTGCATACAGTCCCGCACTCCGGTACGCATTAGGCCCAATGAATGGGCCTAGTTGGGAGGAGGAAGTGTCTTCAGGCCGAATCGCAAGGCGAAACAGCCTGAAGAATGAGCATCTAGCTTCTTTTTCTAGGAGCCGAAACGGCTCCCAAAGATTTCAATGGGAGCCAGCTTTTTGGTCAGGATTTTGAGGCGAATACGGCCTCAAAATCCTGACCATAAATCTCCATGTGAACTTACCCTTAGTGTTGGGTTCTCTCCTGTTTAATTATTACCTAGTAGAGGGTTTACAGAGCAGGGTGTCCATATTTTCAGATAATACTAAACTCTCTAATATAATAAAAGCTGAGGAGAATAGTTGAATATCATACAGGGATCTAGAGAAGCTGGAAAAATGGGCTGAGACTTAACAAATAAAGTTTAATGTAGACAAATGTATGGTTATGCACTTTCATACAAGAAATGAAATGTATGATTATGTACTTAATAGTAAATTACTGGGTAAGTATGCCACTAAAAAAGACTTAAAAATGTTGGTGGATAGTAAGTAATAGTAATTTGATTGGCTCCCTAGTGATAAGGGAGTGGATGGTGCTGGAGCAACTCATGGCAACCATATATATAAGGAGGTGCCAGTGCTCGGAGTGGACTATTCTTGTACAGGATTTTCAGTTTTAACTGCAATATTGATAGGCATCAGTCCCTATAGCTACCTTGTCTTTGGCTCCTGGTGAACTTGGTGCTATCTGCCAATAGAAATGCATTGAATTGTGCTTTACTTTGAGGTGGGCTAGTGACTACATGCTCAGCATATCAGCTCCAACAGCTCTCCTCCCATCTTATGTCAATTTATTGTCTCTGTGGAAACCTCTCTGTTTACCCCAGAATTATTTGTGATACAACAGCATATGGTGACCAATGTCTTACGAAAATATACTTGGGGGACTTCATTTTATCTTTACTGGCAACAAAAGCTATGTTTTAGTATTACTTTAGTATTTTTTCTGTTATCCTGGGGACAGTGATGTAACACCTGTAGGCCGCTGTATCCAGTTGCCGATAAGTGAACTGTAAGTGAAATGCGGAATAATTTCAGCCACATTTAATTTCCGGCGGTGCGATAACGACAAAACCACATGCTGGAATTAATGAGTGTCATACTTACCCCAAAGTAAAAGCACTGGCGCCCGGGGACAGGATGTGGCTGTGACCACCTCTAGGTGAATAGGCGAGGCTATTGAAGAGTGACACGTTGGTATAAAAATTATCCAGGTAGAGGTGGTTACCCTGGTCCAGCAGTGGTTGTACCAAATCCCACACAATTTTGACAGTAACTCTCAGGAAGGGGGGGCATTCTGGAGGATCAATTCTGGTGTTCTTCCCTTCGTATATCTTAAATTTGTAGGTATACTATGAAGCTCTCTCGCACAGCTTATACATCTTCACACCATACTTTGCCCTCTTGCTTGGCAGGTATTGGCAGAATTGGAGCCTCCCTTTAAAATATTCATCAACATACAGTCCTATGAAAAAGTTTGGGCACCCCTATTAATCTTAGGGCCCCTTCACACGGAGGATACACTGGCTGATATTGAACGTGTAAACGTTCCGAATCAGCGGCATTTAAAACAGGTCCCCTTGCTTTCTATGGGATCCGGCATACGCACGCTCCTCATAGAAATGAATGGGGAAAAGCAGCCCATTCATTTCTATGGGGAGCGCATGTAAGCCGTTCGGAATTCCCTACACTACACTAAACTACGGATTCCCTAAACTAACACTACACCTAAACTAATTTTATGTAAACTTCCCTGACACTAAATAATTAAAGGGGTTGTCCCATTTCAAGGATCCTATCTATACTGCTAGCTTATGTGGAGTTAAGACTTTTCCTAAATACATTGCTTCATCAAAACTGCTTTGTTTGGCTATTATCTTAATTTATTCACTTCATTGTTTACACTGCATTTCCTAACCACAGACCTGGGGATTGTCTTATCTCTCCGCCCAGGACAAGTGACATAGCTCCCTGCTGTCAGGAAGGGAGGGAGGGGGAGCTGAATGCTGACAGCAGCTTGTATTTCTGAGCTGTTTATCTCCCAGCTATCAATCGGTTAATTGAATTTTGCTGATAAGGACTGAGACAGGGAGTCTCTTTCTTCTGTATGTAAACACAGATCTAAAACAGTTTATTGCAAGCTGACTCTTGTTCCTGTAGCATGTAAATTATGGGATTCTCATCACCTATGAAATCCAGCTCTGCTATATCAGCTTCATAGTATGCATCTTCCAGAGATACTGTGCTAATTTATTTACAACCATCCCTCATTACTGACTGCAAACATGTACTGCTATGAAGAGAGCGAGCGGAGCTGGCTTTGTCTGGGAGAGGGCAAGTGAAACCCCGCCCACCAATTCACCGAGAAAACCAGATAGTGAACAGAGCACAAAGCATGCAGGTTGGTGAGAGGGTGAGTTGGGAATACCCCTTTAACTACTAACACTAAACTACACTAAACTATGATGACAGTCCCTATTACTAAAATTAAGGTGATGGTTTCCTGACACTAAACTAAACTACTATAAAAAAAATTTTTTAAAACGTGAACAAATAGGGTGGAAAACAGAAATAACACCGTTAATACAACAAAGAGGGTAGGCAGAAGGGACACAGGTGGTACAATAAAGAGGGTAGGCAGACGGGATGCAGGTGGTACAACAAAGAGGGTAGACAGAAGGGATGCAGGTGGTACAACAAAGAGGATAGACAGAAGGGACACAGGTGGTACAACAAAGAGGGTAGACAGATGGGACGCAGGTGGTACAACAAAGAGGGTAGACAGAAGGGACGCAGGTAATACAACAAAAAGGGTAGACAGAAGGGACGTAGGTAATACAACAAAGAGGGTAGTCAGATGAGACACAGGTAATACAACAAAGAGGGTAGACAGATGGGATGTAAGTAATACAACAAAGAGGGTAGTCAGATGAGACACAGGTAATACAACAAAGAGGGTAGAGAGATGGGACGCAGGTAATACAACAAAGAGGGTAGACAGATGGGATGTAAGTAATACAACAAAGAGGGTAGACAGAAGGAAAGCAGGTAATACAACAAAGAGGGTAAACAGATAGGAAGCAGGCGGTTCAATAAGGAGGTGTGCAGAGAGGGAAATGCAGGTGGTACAAAGACAAGGTGGGCAGAGGCAATGCAGAAGGAACACAGACACAGCACAGGAAGGCAACAGAGCAGGTAAGTATGGATAGCAAATATGATAAATAGGCAAAATACAGTACAGCAACTACTAGCAACCTCTCAACTACTCATTAAACCCAATAGAGTAGTTTATGGCAGTTGCAAAGTGTAGTAGCAGTTCTGTGATATCACTGATTGCTACTATTGGTCAGTAGTCAGAGACTAACCAATAGTGGCGATCAGCGAGGGCAGGACCACCGCTATTACTTGGATGTTATCAGGGACAGTAGCCTATCACAACAAATGGCGCCATTCCCACATTATGGGACTGCTGACACTTACATTTACACTAACCTGTTAGGGTGTGCTATCTCAAACAGCAGCCATCACAGCATACATGGATCGCATACCGGCAATCGCCGCCATTTGTTCACTTACCGGGGGCCTACTGTTGAATGCCGTGATGGTCTGCTGTCCCATATAGCAGCCATCACAGCAGGCATTCCATTCTTCCTGCAATAACAACTCATGCACCTTGCTATGACAAAGGGGCCTTGAAATGCGTAATCCAAAGTTTTTATATTTTTGTACTTTTTGTGCTGTCATGTGTTTCCTTGGAGTTCTCACAGTTGTTTTTTTTTGTTTGCTATGCATATGATGATTTTTAATGAAGACATGATCATTAAAAGTTACGTTTTATGATTTTTTTTTTAACTTTCTCTGTGGTGCTGGATTCATTCCATACAATATGGCTGCTCCATATGGTACTTTAAAAAATATATAGAGCTGGAAAAAGTTTTTTAAAACAAAACGGGTCTGCTGGGTATTGGCTGTTTCAAAACTGAAAGCGGTGGAGAAAAAAGTCCACAATTCAGGACTTTTCTCTCCACTGGTTTCTACAACAGATGTGATCTCAGCCTTACATGAGGCATTTCCTTTAACCAGACTCATTTCTGCTGCTTATTGCCATGTATTATGCTAGGACTACAAGGAACATGATGCCTTAGACTAGTAGTAAATTCTACACTGTACTACTAATACTACTGCTAACGCTACTACCACTACTAATAAGCTGAAAAATACATGAAAGCTGAATAAAAGTATTCTGGCTATATTACTAAGATATTGGTATTCATTTTAATTAGCAGCCAAGAGAATAGAAGCCTAAAGGATACAACTGTTGCAATTTAATACTTCTACTCCGAAATTCCCAGGAGAAATAATAAAAAGTTTTTCTTCTATTCAGTTTTGTCTTATTTTGAGATTATGACATCAGTCCTTGTACATGTTATAGCTTGTTGTTTAACACATTTCTCTTTATTTGGTAGTCCATATCCATAGTAATAATGCATGTATCAGTATACTGTGTTTAGCATTTATATTCCAATAAGAATACATATTTTAGTAGTAACAAAAATTTTGATCATTGCAATTATTATTATTGAGAAAACTGGGAACATCTGCTGTATTCTACAGCTTTATTAAAATGCTTATTATTTTGTGCCTGTTTTTGGCAATAGAGTTCAGTAAGTATTAATGAAACCTAAAAAAACACATGCCACATTCTAAATTGAGAATTAGCATCTTGTTTCTGCAGTAATGGATAACAAGTATAGCGCAGATGGTATAGATGCCTCTTAAATGGCTCTGTTCACATTACAGCTGTGTTCTGTCCTTGTAAAATGCAGACACTCCAACCACAACCTGATGAACGCCAAGTAAGGTATGTGAGTTTTAAAACACCTTCTGTATTATGCCAATAAAAGCAATACAGCAGTATCAATGATACATAGCCACAACCCCCACTGTCGGCGACGGAGGATCTATTCATTGGCATTAGCCAGAGGTGTGTGAGAATCATAATGGATTCATGTCTCATCCATTGTCACAACAAATACAATGTTTTCCACAAATTATAGTAAACCCATGGCAAACTGGGATAATTCTTGTTGGTTTGGCATAGAACATACATTAATAACTGCAGAATTTTTTTTATGGGGATAATGTCCATCCTTATGGAGAGGCCACCTATTAGGTGTGTGGAGACTTATACAGCCATAGTTGCTCCACTGCAAGGGATTATGGGAGGAATATGCAAATCTGTCTCCCAAGATGTAAATAGAAAGACAGTGCTGCCCACAAAATTTCCAATAAATTGCAAGACCTTCTTGGTAAAAAAGAGAAACTTGCTCCTAGTGCCAGCATTTGGAATACACCTCCCTAGAGATCAATGCATGGTTTCCATAAACACCTAATTACCTAACCTGGAAATAATAGCCAAACCAGAATAACTTTGCTAAAAGGAAGAGTTGCCCATCCACAGACAGATGTTTCAAGGTTGGCGCCTCTCATCAGTTCAGAACAGGGTACTGACTGGCTATTCTTTTGAAAGCCATGCATTGATCTATAGGGTGCTACCTTCCAAAAGGTAGCACTAGAGCATATTCCTCTTTTCTATCACAGAGATCCTATTAGCACATCTGGAAAATTTGAAATCTACAATCATAGACCATGAATTTTTTCCTTGCATTTGTACTTGTTTGTTAGTTTCCCATCTGTTTTTATTTTTGACATTTTTATTATAATAATTATGATTAAAGAACAATTTTTTTGTACATTTTTTGTTTTAAGTGATCATAATAACTATTATCAAATCTGCAACATGCAAATATTGCGATATCCTATATGACATATTTTAGGTATTATTGAGATTGAAAAGTTTAACTTTAAAAGCTTTAAAGCTTTTCTAAGAAATATTTGTATATTGTTGAGACAATGTTGCAAATACCCTCTGTGATTTGCAGGGGGTCTTGGGAGCTTGCTGTACTAATGAGATCTTTGCCCTGGGCCCACTAATTTGTTGAGCAGCTCTGCTGGGATCTGACCTATATCCAATTAGCTACACTGTAATTATTGCACAACAACAATTATTAAAAGATAACTCATGTTTATAATGAAGTTACAGCATGTCCTTAAGTAGACAAGTACAGTTCATATATGTAGTTATTTTTTTTATTACAGGTCTGCTACACATTCATCCAAAATATGTCATTTCTTTGAAAATATAAATTTTTAACTCATATTTTCTACGTTAAAAACATAGCTCTACAACTAGCTACCTTTTGCAATCCCGGGGGAGCCCTAAGGCTACAACCTTGTTCTCCTTGACATAAGATACAAATTGGAACTAAAGGTTAGATACACAACAACCGGCATTGGAGAAACTTAATACTGATTGCAATACTATAAAATGTGTGGACTTCCTTAGACCTTACCTTGTCAACCCCCACATTCAAACCTCTAGGGTTAATATCTTTAACTGACAGCCTAGGGCTTGAAAAAGACCCCCAGGGCTGTTCAGTTAAAATGCCTATTAGGACATGCCATGCCAAATGCTTATGTATTTTACAGTATATTGTTTGAGCACACAATGATGTAATGCCATCTAGAAATATGAAATTACACTAATTAAATTTACCTAGTGGGACTAAACAAATTGTCAAATCGATTAAATAAATTGAAGTTCAATAAGTTAAACTGGTGCAAAGAAAGATATTCTTTGGCCGAGATAGTGAAGATCGGGGCCTAACACCCACCCTCTCCCCATTTCCCTAGCTCACCTATTCTGCCCACTGCTGGCAGAGAGGAAGAGGGGAGGAGCTGTTCCTGTACAAAGGAAGGCTTGGTAAGTATTGATGGGGATGGGGGGGGGTAATGGTGACATTCCATTTCAGAAGTGATGAAACGTAATGTCACTGGATTATCAGAAAGCATCCCTGGAGCGGTCACACGTCAGCACCAGGGTTATGGGTAATTATGGATTTTTTTCTTAATTGAAGTAAATTAGAAGTTAGGTGGGGCGAGGGGTATAGTTTAGGGGTTAATTCTTAGTTTATCCTGGATAACCCCTTTAAATAAAAGTCACCAAACAGAAAAATATTCCTACAACCATAACAATGTAATAAAGTTTGTTCATTTGTTCATTGCGTTGATGTCCTTATTCACAAATCAATGTTTTGTATCAGTTATTGTAAGCCAAAGCAAGAATTGCATCAAAAAACATGGATCAGATGCAAATCTTATCATTGCACCTTATCACTCTCTTCTTTATTACTTGTTTTGATTTACAGTATCAAAGATACAAAACACTGATGTATGAATACATCTAGGGCTAAAGCCACATGTAGCAGATCTGCTACAGGATGTCTTCAGTGGAAATCCTGCTTTGGACCTCCCCTGGCAAAAAGCTGCCATACTTAGCTGTTTTTAACCATGGGTCTTAATCCAGCAACTGGGATGCACCTATAGCAAGAAGTCTGGGGTTAATTTTTTGAACTCTCAGGAACATTGACCTGGGTCCAGGCATGTGGGGGATGGATCCACTGTTTGCACTCATGCCCCTCTGCTTCGGTCTCTATGAACAGCCTATTGTCAGATTTCTTCCCATTACCAACAACACCTGTCTGAGCTGTACACTGTCCCCTTTATACTTTATCTTGACCTTTCGGCCCTATTTTCACCAGCCATGTCTCCATCTGGACATAAGCTCACAGTTCAGCAGACAGAACATAAGGTTGATGCTGATACCTTTCTGTTCTTCATTACGGCTCTGCACACTACACTGCCAATCCTGTTCTCTGAAGTCTCTCATTACTCAGCTCTATCGAACTAAAATTTTAAAGAATATTTGTTTTTTTTTCCTTTGTTATTCATAGAAGCATAGTTTAAATACTCTTTTAGTCCTGTCCATTATATATCATTTTATTATGTTTATCCATCCATCTTTCTTAATATCTAATCAGGACTTGCCATTTCTTAATTTGGCCCCATGCAGACCTAGTGCGTTTGCTATTTGATTTGATACTATTACATGGTGCATACTTCTTGTGTGACATTGCGGCATCAGAATACTGCACTCCTGTTGGGATCCGAATTAGTGGCACTGGCCTTATATTTGGGGACACTTGTCTCTACCTCACAGCCCTCCGAGGAAGCCTGGGCAAAATGTGTATTGGGGTGTAAATCGCGGTTGTGGCTGTTTTGGGGTATAAACACAAATAATCAATAGCTTGAACAAACTAGTATGAATTAGGTTATTCATTATTTATTTCTATGGTATATTGCATACTTGGTATTTTGACTATGTTGCCTTAGTTATTGAGCTCTTTATTATGAATTCATGAGTTATTGGTGTAATTCATTTTTAAATATTGATTTATTATTACTTTTAAATTCTTTACTTATTAATCATGAATAGAGATGAGCGAATAGTA
The DNA here is from genome assembly GCF_031893055.1 of Leptodactylus fuscus. Taxonomy (NCBI): domain Eukaryota; kingdom Metazoa; phylum Chordata; class Amphibia; order Anura; family Leptodactylidae; genus Leptodactylus; species Leptodactylus fuscus. Next base: position 85,888,501 of record NC_134266.1, on the reverse strand, counting down.
TTCGATCGAGTAGGTATTCGATCAAATACTATGGTATTCAAAATATTTGTACTCGATCGAATACCACACGGTAAACACCGTAAAATTTGATTCCCCTCTCACCTTCCCTGGCGCTTTTTTTTACACCAATAACTATGCAGGGGAGGTGGGAAAGGAAAGGAAGTAAGACAATGTAGGATGTATAAAAAAAAAACATATACAGTCATTGGCTGACTAAATCAGGTGACCTCCACTTTATAAGAATAGTGCGTGTCAGATTCGGTTCAGATGCGGGTGTGAATTAGACTGGGATAGACGTTCTGCCAGGGTTAGCTAGCAATTAGAATTATTTAGGAAGGAATCTTATTCCAACAGCTCTTATAAGAGCTAAACTTAGATCTACCACTGCTTGAAGATTGTATATACACCATCAGCATATACGATCTTTTTGAAAATAATTTTCCCAAAAGCCTTTGTAAGGACTCCAATTCCGTACCACCTTTTCCCCCAATCTACCTTTCCCATCTCCAGTTCTTCTTTTAAGCTCAGTATATACTTGTAACATACAGAGGTACACACACATACACAATGACAGATATGGGTGGCTGCTGTTTGATTTCCCCCTTGCCTATGCCATCTGTGGTTGTCATGGGCAACGTGATTTAAAGGGGTGCATGCTAATGTTTCTTTAGCTTAAAATTTGTCTTTCTGTCCTTACTAATGTAGAGGAAAAAAGGATTACAAGTATTTTTCCACTTTCCATAGAGGTTATATTGCGTTTGGAGTGTCTAGTTGAAAGGCTGTGATAGTGGGGTAATCCTGGGACTTGGGCATGTTAGATGCCCCCAGACATGCTTCCCCTGCTGTCCCAGTTGCATTCCAGAGGTGTTGGCATCATTTCCTTAGGTGTCATTGTGGACTTGGTGATTCCAATTGGTTGAATTTTGGTTTTCCTGAAACGAGCATTTTTTTCCCCATAGACTATAATTGGATTCAATATTCAATTGAATAGTCGAATATTGAGGTTCTACTCGAATCGAATATTGAATATCAAATATTTCACTAGACGCTCATCTGTAATCATGACTTCAATAATTTACTATAGGGGTATAAATTTATTATTAATTCATCATGCATGTTCATTCATCGTGACTTGGATTATGTATTAATTAAGATTTACTATTTACCTATTTATTCACTGATACATTCATTTATTTGTTATTTGCATTTTCTGCCACGGCCTGCTGTTCCAATTATTGTATTAATAAGCAATTTATTATTATATCATTTGTTGTGTTACATATGAATTTGGAGCCGTTAGTTGTAGGGGTTTTTCAAACTATAAAATGAACCTGCAGAAATTGGAGGCTCTCAACATCACACTCCCCACTATCTTGGCTGTTGCATTAACATCTTCCTTCCATTGGACATCCTCAACCTTAAAATACCTGGGTATGCTTGTTACTACAAAAGTGGACCACCTTTTTTCAGATTATTTTCCCACCCCTACTGTCTCAGATAAGAGCGAACCTGGAATGTTGGTCCTTACTTACTCATACTTGAGCTTTCTTTGCCAGGCCTTTCTGATTGCTGTCTCCAGTTCTTTTTTTTTTGGATCATTTGTCATCTGCTATTCTGACCCAAACATTAGGGTGGTGTGTGAATACCTGACGTATATTCCTATTATCCTGCCACAAATTTTACCAGGTTGGTAGACTGGCACTATCACTCAAAAACTAAGTTCTGGATACACCTGTAGGAATATTCCTCTTCCACCCACCTATGGTCCTGGCTCACATCCAACTTTTCCCTGTCCCCCCCCCCCCAAGGCCCCACAGTCCTGTCTACAGTTCATGTTTGTCAACATACTCTCACTAGGACTTATTTGTTACCATCACCTTCATGCTTTTCCTAAGTGGGGGACACTTTGTGGTACAAGATTCTTGGCCATCCCTCGAATGTCTGCAGATCTGTACTGCCCACTGCCCCCTATGGTTGTGAGCATCTCTTTAGCTTGATCATTTATTCTCGTCCCTGAACCAGACATTGCCCTATACATACGTGTGAGACCTCTGCCTCTGGAAGGACACCTCGTACATCACGTTTTATCGTTGATCTATGCTGATCTTTCCGCCTGACCTCCTGACCTCCAAAGGTGGCACTTTATTGACAAATAGACACATGATCTTACCACCCACTTTACAAACAGCCAGGTCTCCAGACTATATGACTGCACCTATGGCACATCTATCTCGAGTAGGTACCGGGCCTTCCAGACGTCACGCCATGTTCCCTTTCAAAAAATGTGGAGAGCAAAAGATAAATCACGTACTAGATCATCGAAATTGAAAAGGATGAACAATCCTCAATAAATATAAAAATATATCAAATTTATTGAATAAATATTACAACACATAAAAAAGCATGTATGTAGCAAGTAATCGATGCAATGGTTGTTGAAAATAACAACATAGGGCAAAATGATAACACAATATAAGTGAGAGCATATCAGACTAATAAGATGCTACCTGTAGTCATGGTGACAGTTGTAACTGGTGCAGAGCCCGTGACAAGATGAGATAAAAAAAAAAAAAAAAAAAAAAAATTTATAGTGATATACTTTTAACACTTACCTATGTTGTGTGTCACTATTGTTTATACACATCATGAGATTTTTCGTATTTTTTCACATTATATTTATTCACATTTAGTTCACTTTTTATCACCCCAAAATGTAGTAATTATCCTCCTGCCTGCATATGTTTTGGTATGCAACATCGATCTCCCCATCACAGCATTCATGCCATCTATATATTTACCTAGCTAGCGATCTTTTGGGATGATGCGCGTAGTGACGGTGCGCTGCCCTCACGTGACTCGCGCGAGGCCTTGCGATCATGTGACCGGCACACTGACGTGTTGCCGGCGCATGCGCGCGGGCTCGGCGCGACTCGCTGGATGGCATCACCGCCGTTATGCGCTCCTAATTAATCCCATATGTGTCCACAGTATAAATAGGCTGCGTTTTTGTGTTATGGCTACTATCCTCCCGATGAAGCCTTTCTGGCGAAACGCGTCGAGGGTGTTCTAGTATCTCATCTTGTCACGGGCTCTGCACCAGTTACAACTGTCATCATGACTACAGGTAGCATCTTATTAGTCTGATATGCTCTCACTTATATTGTGTTATCATTTTGCCCTATGTTGTTATTTTCAACAACCATTGCATCGATTACTTGCTACATACATGGGCCATATTGATTAGACTAGTGTGTGCATATTGTTTTGCTTATTTCAGACTATGACTGACTTTTAGTCAGTGTGGTGTGGACACATAGTTAAGGTATTTAACCCCTTCACTCTGATTGCTTAAGGATTATATTCCCTTATTATTATTTATTTATATATTGTTACCAGATATTATATGTGTCCTGCCTGATATACGTTTTGTAGTTGCTGCTTTGGTCAGATATTGGGGGTTTGACTAATATATATATGTACTGTTGGGCACCATATATATGGTGTATATTTCTCCCATCAATACATGTATACCCTTATTATATTATTGGTGCTTGTTGTTCTGAGTGCAGTACATGCTTGTGTGTCATATTCTGTACCATTCTCTTTGGTTTTTGTTACATCTTGCCCTGCTGCTTTTTTATGTGTTGTAATATTTATTCAATAAATTTGATACCCTTTCATATTTTTTCCATGTTGGTGCATGTAGAGATGGGAATGGTCTTGCACAAATTCTGGGAGAGTCCTATAGTCCAGCCATTCTGATATACCAACTAGCAGATTACTTCTACGTTCACGACTTACCCATGCCATTCACTCCAGGACTCTCCCTGCTGTATTAAAGTAAGAACCCCGTCAACGTATCCAAGAGTTTGATTCTACACAAGCTCGAGCCTGTATTCCTGCACTGTGGAGAAGTCAAGATCCACCATCCATGAAGTCTTGTCTGCTCAGAGTGGAGGAGATCAGGCCCATGGAAAATCTGACCTCCCAACTCATGCTCACAGGTGAGAGGTTTGATTGTATCTAGCACTATTTGCTTCAGTAAAGAGAATTGATCTGAAGATAAGTCTTGTATGGGGAATTAAGGTTATGTATCCTTAGTTCCCTCTGATTCCTTCCCCAATCACTGTTATGTCGGGGAAGGAAGGAGAAATTGGCCTCTATTCTTTTTTCCGCTTCACCTCCTCCCTCTTTTCCCCTCTTTGGTTTTCGCTTGCCTCCTTCTCGCTTTCCCTTGTTTTTGTGTTTTATTCTCCCCCCATCTTTCCTATAATTTTCTATTTTATTGTGCCATTGTGCCTCTTTTCCCTTTGTGAGGAGTTTTGTTTATTCCTTTCTTCCTTGTTATTTTCACATTATGCTTGTTTTACCTAATCTTTACAATTGAAAATGCATAAATAAAGAATAATAATATCTATCTATATAAATACACACAATAGAATAAAAAACATACAATCACAAAATGAAAACATCACTTTAAAGTTTGTTTTAGTATACAATTTTAATTAGTAACACAAAAAACCCTTGAAACATTTGTGAAGGTCTGGAGATCTGCATAAATAGTTATGGTTTCATTTCTATTTTTTAGTGGTAATTAGAAGTTTGCTAGGCACACAATTGCAGTAATCTATTTTCTCTTGAGAAATAAGTGAAGATAGAATTGCTTTCTTAACCATCACTGTTTATCTTGAGAATTTGCCAAGATTCTTGTAGATGAATATGTATGCTAGAATATACTTGAACTCATATATATTATTATGTAGCTACAACTGTTATTAATAGTTACACAGTGAAAAAGAGACAAAAATGTATAAGTATGGGTGATGTTGCCACATGTAGCACATACTAAAGCAATTTTTTATTTGAGTTTCTCAAAGGCTTGTGTTGAGAATTAAAGGGGTTGTCCCATCTCAAGGATCCTATCTATACTGTTAGCTTATGTGGATGTAAGACTTTTCCTAAATGCATTGCTTCAGCAAAACTGCTTTGTTTGGCTGATATCTGAGATTATTAACTTCATTGTTTACACTGCGTTTCCATAACCATGGACAGCTTGTATTTCTGAGCTCTTTATCTCCCCCTTCCAGTTATCAGTCAGCTAATTGAATTTTGCTGATAAGGGCTGAGACAGGGAGTCAGTTACCTCTGTATGTAACACAGACCTAAAACTGAGTTTATTGCAAGCTGACTCTTGGTCCTATAGCATGTACATTTGGGATTCTCATCACCTATCAAATCCAGCTCTGCTACATCAGCTTCATATTGTGCATCTTCCAGTGATACTGTGCTAATTTATTACAACCATCCCTCATTACTGACTGCAAGAGAACTAAGCAGAGCTAACCCCGCCCACCAATTCACAGAAAACCAGGAAGTGAACAGAGCATACAGCCTACAAGTTGGTGAACAGGTGAGTTGGGAATACTCCTTTAACACACAGTTACATAGTGGGTTGAACAACAACCGAGGTCTATCATATGCAGTTGTTTTATACTTCTCAGCCCAAGTTGATTCAGGAGAAGGCAAAAAATATCGTGTTAGGCCAGGGCCATACATGGTGTAAACATTGCAGTTTGGCCACGGAGGAAAAAGTGTAGTTTTACAGTACCTGAGTTGCGAATCCCATTCAAACACTGCGTAAAAATATGCGCAATGAACACGCTGCGATTTCCAAAACCATCATAGGAGAAAGATCTTGGACTCTCCCTATCACCCACTGATGTCCAATATATTCTACAGCACTCACACAGTTTCTCTCCGTGTATTCGCCTTCAGGAAAATCGCTACAAACTTTTATCCAGGTGGAACAGAACTCCTGACTGGTTGTTCTTTAAAAAAAACTTGCAAAAGAAAATACCTGTTGGCACTGTAAATCCCAGTTTGGAACTGCATTTTTGGTGGTCCAGCCCTCTGTGAACTTTTTCACTTAAGGTATAGAGATGAGCGAACAGTGAAATATTCGAGATATGATATTCGTTTCGAGTAGAGCCTCAATATTCAACCACTTGATCGAATATCGAATCCCATTATAGTCTATGGGAAAAAATGCTCGTTTCAGGGGAAACCACTATTCAACTCAAGGAGAGTCACCAAGTCCACAAATAACAGGAAGAGAGTGTTCAGGAGGAGCGCTGTGCAGTTAAAGTGCACGGACCCCTTTATAGTCTATGGGGTCCGTGCGCTTTAACTGCACAGCGCTTGCAGTTGGGCTGATAAAAAGTAAGCTCCCTCATAACCGCAAGCTGCCAGTTCTCCTGACTAGCAAAGACGAGCAAATCAATGCTGGTTCTGCAGCAGACTCGTCCTTGCTAGTCGGGAGAGCTGGCAGCTTGCTGTTACGAAGGAGCTTGCTTTTTCTCATAGGAATGAATTGACCAGCGTTGATTGGCCAGTGTACTGTACAGCATTCGGCCAATCAACGATGGTTCTGCCGGAAGCTCGTCTGTGAGGAGGCGGAGTCTAAGATCGGACCATTTTCTATTAATTTTTTTAATTCATTTTTTATTTTTTCTGTTGACTGTAGACAAAAGGGCTTTTAGATCGAGTTAACCTCCTCACTGCCATGGCAATCCCTTGGACCATGTAATTTCATCGGGGGGATCAGAGAGGTGATAATTTATCTAAAGATATCATATCCACCCTGATCCCTCTCTTCTCTAGACTAAGTAAATGTAGTTTTGATAACTTATGTTCATAAGTGAAATCTTCCATACTTCAGATTCATTTGGTTGCTCTTCTCTGAGCTCTCTCCAGCTCTCTGATGTATTTTTTATGAACAGGTGCCCAAAACTAGATGGTGATATTTTTATATTTGCAACTTGATCTTTTAGTTATATTTTGCTTCTGTTAACCTAATACCTTGTGATAAAATAAAGCATCATGCAACAAATATGTAATGAGTGAAATATACATATAGTATTTTGGAAAATTGATCATGGAAATCTCTAAACAAGATCTCTGCTAGCCAGTAAATGTGATCTCACGGGAGGATAAAAATCCGTCTTAATAATATTATTAACTCTAAGAATATTTTTGGGTCTAGCATTTTAACCCCTTCCTTTTCTATGCTGTACTGTCATGTCACACTGAGCATATTGTTAATATTATGGCGTTTTCATGCTGCAGTCACAAGAGCTGTGCCTGAGGAATGGCATCCGGGCCTCAGCTGTATTACACAACCGGGTCCTGGGACTCGCTCCCAGAGTTGGAAAATAGTCTGACTCCTCAGACCTGGTTCAAATCTGTGTTTGACATCTTCAAAAACTTATTTCAAATGGTCCAGATTAAAACGGACTCAGTTTGTAATAATTTTTTGACCAATCAGCTTTTTCATTCCCCCTTCTTCATTCTGATCCCTGGTTCATATCTGCGTTCAGTATTCCATTCGGGGAATCTCTTGGGGACCCTCTCAAATGGAATACCAAACACACTGACAAGCAGTGAGCTTATGAAAGCACACGGACCCCATAGACTATAATGGGGTCCGGGTGTTTTCCATGTGGTGTTCGCACGGAACATGTGGAGAGAAAAGTACTTCATGAACTATTTTCTTCTCCGCATAACTCGTGCAGACACTGCGCAGAAAATGCATGGACCCCATTATAGACTATGGGGTCCACAAGCTTTCATTGCTCACCGTTTGTCAATGCATTCAGTATTCTGTTCAAGGGATTCCCAAGCGGATTCCCTGAATGTAATATCGAATGCAGATGTGAACCAGGCCTTAGCATGCGCAAAACAGACACAAACTTATTGCTATCAGTATGTTACGCTAGGTTCACACCTGCGTTCAGGGTCTCCGTTCTGTGCTTTCCGTCTTCTGTATGCAAGAAGACGGAAAGCACAGACCGGGTCCGGCCGTGAGCGGTGGTGAGCGTTTTATGCTCTCCGCCGCAAAACCGTTTATTTTAAATCCGGACACAGAGTACTGCATGCATAAAATGCTCACCGCCGCTCACAGCCGGACAGCTTTCTCACCCATTCAAATGAATGGGTGAGAGAGAGTACTGCAGGTTTCCGTCTCCTGCTCTGTTTTATGCAGGAAACGGAAACCTGCAGTACGGAGTGCCGGGCGCAGATGTAAACGAGCCCTAACCAGTATGTAATCAGTTTGTAATCCAGTTTCCACAGACCTCAATGTTAAAAAAAACCTGATTGCTTGCTGTTCTTCTGGAATCCTTATTTTTAATACCGAGACAAAGTCCTGCAAGTTCTACTTTTCTCAACGCACAAAAAAACTGAAACCAGACGGAAATGACACAAACCGATGCATACGGATTACTTTTGAAACCCATTGAAATCAATGTGTTTTAAACCGGACAGTTTGAAATCAGTTTTTGAAGATGTTAAATACTGATTTTGAATGCAGATTTGAAATGGGGCCCTAGACGCAGTGATGAATAGTGATCATGGCATCTAGCATGACTTCTTAGATCCTCCGATGAAATTATGTAGTCCAATGATTTCCATGGTAGTCAGGAAGTTAAAGGGGTTCTGTTAGTACTATGGGTTAATAAGTGCACACATATAACTTTAGCAGTGTTTTGAGTGAATTCTGGGTTAGTCTGGGAATGCCTAGCATCTTTTCCATTTGTTTACATGGTGTATCTTCCTGCTGCAATGCATTCTAGCAGTTTTAGGCTCTCACACTATCTCCTTCTCACTCCCCCCCACTCCCTCTCTAACACCCCCTCCCTATCTCTCTAGCTATTCTGCCCACTGATAGCCCCTCCCAACTCATTCAGCCCACCCCCCTACCCTATTATACTTTACCTGTCTTCTTCCTGTCTTCCTGCTGCAGGTTACACACAATAATGTGCCATAGCCTTCAATACATCTCTATTGCGCAGGCTCCCAGCCAGGACTCTGGCTCTGTTGTGCATGCGCGTGCCGATGTCAAGGAAGGAGGAGGAGCCATTCCCCAGAGAAATAAGCCCAGACAAGAAGAAGATAGGTAAGTATGATAGAGTGTCGGGCGGTAGTAGTGACGATCTTTTTCTGGAAATGGGAAACGGATCATCACCAGATAATCAAAAAATGTCCCTGGAATATGGGTAAATATACATTTTTGATTAATAATGTAATTTAGAAAGTAGGAGGGGGAAGAGTGTTTTGATTATTGTAGAGTTTTATAGTTATCCTGGACAACCCCTTTAATTTGTTACAAAAACCCTTTTGTTTGCAGTCAACAGAAAAATAAAAAAAAATACATTTTGAAAGGTGAAGATGTAAATTATATATAAAATCACTGATCATTAATTCCCAAACTGCCCTGTCTTAAAGAGGACCTTTCATGGGTTTGGGCACAGGCAATTCTATATACTGCTGGAAAGCCGACAGTGCACTGATTTTAGCGCAATTTGGCTTTCCCAATCTGTGCCCCGAGTGAAGAGCTATCAGTGCCGGTACCGTAGCTCTTCACAGTCAGAAGCTCTTCACCTGGGGCACAGATCGGGAAAGCCAAATTGCGCTAAAATCAGTGCACTGTCGGCTTTCCAGCAGCATATAAAACTGTCTGTACCCAAACCCATGAAAGGTCCTCTTTAATGTTCATATCTAGAGGTTGAAATATAAGAGTCCCAAAATGTGTCCTTATATAGTACAATCATGTCATATTGTAAGTGGTATTGCAAAAACTGAAGGGTCATTTTACTTCACTAAAAAGATGTCTTGTGATCTCATCCACAAAACATTGTCCTAATAGTCTTCTAGGTTGTTCAGATAATCTTTAGAAAATTGCATATGGGAAGTATGTCCTTTTTGGAGAGTGGAGGCTTTCTCTTTGCAATCCTACCATGCATACCATTGTTGTTCAGAGCCGTCCTGATTATCAACTCTATCACTATGAACTCATGAACAATAAAATTACCTTGGATTCCTTTTTGACCTCTCCGACTATATGTCTTGTTTTTGGTGTGACATCCTAGGAAATGGTCTTGAATTTCCTCAAGCCCTTGCTCTCTGTCCCACTTTGCCCATATTTGCAAAAAGTGGTGTGAGGAGTGAGGAGCAGAAGGGGAATGTGCAGTATTTTTGGCTCAATAAAGGGTTTTGTGCTAAAGAAACACTGGATTATCATCTATCTAGGTTAGGGGTCTTGTGCCAAAGAAGTATAGTCCATTATAGTCTATGGAGTCCATGTGCTTTCACTGCTCACCGCTTGCCAATGAATTCGGTATTCCGTTTGGAGGGGTCCCTTGCGGACTTCCCGAACGGATTACTGAACGCAGATGTGAACCGGGCCAAATATTCTGAATAGAAACCTTCCAGGTGCAAGTAATATTCTTCAGTGACTCCTAATGAAACCACAGACATGCTCCTTGGAACAGAGTTAGCTTCATGTACATACGGGAGATTGTTTTATGTAACCCTATCAAAAATATGCATAATGTTGAAACCATGGCATTTAATCTATGCTGATCAACCCTCTAAAAACTAAAGTATGGGTTGCCACTGCAAAACACCCTATGGCCATCAGGGGTGATGGCTTGCATGAAATTTTTTCCTTGTTCAAATCTTTTTGGTAATTGCTTGTTTTATCTTTTAGCTTTACTCTCTGACAGATAAGAGTCCTTTCATTTTCTAGGAATAATTACAGATTCAATACTTTTCACAACAGAGTCCATTATGTGAAGTTTACTGTTCTCAAATTCTTTTTGGGGAACATTAATCTGTCTTCCATTAGCCATCTGCTTGCTTGAACGTATTTTCTTCACCTGTACTGGTAATTCAATATCACCTTTGCACTCAGTGAGAACAGCATATACATGACATAAGAGGATGATGGCTGGAGGATGAATACAATTAGCAATCCTAACCCTACCATGCCCTAATGTATCAGACTGTCTTTGTGACAGTGGTGACATGTTATGAATGGCAATGGCACAGAGGTATATATATATACCATGGCTTGCAAAAGTATTCATTCCACTTTTCACATTTTGTCGCCTTACAACCACGCAATTAAATGTATTTTATTGAGATTTTAGGTGACACACCAACATAAGGTAGCAGATAATTGTGAAGTGGATATATGGTTAGAAAATTTTAATCAAATAAAAATATGAAAAGTGCTACGTGCAAAAGTATTCATCCCCCTTATATCAATACTTTGTAGAGCCACCCTTTACTGCAATGACAGCTGCAAGTCTTTTGGGGTATGTCTTTACAAGCTTTGCACATCTAGAGACTGAGATTTTTGCACATTCTTGAATGGATTGGATGGATTGCATGGAGAGCATCTGTGAACAGAAATTTCTCATGTCTTGCCACATATGATCGATGAAATTTAGGTCTGGACTGTGACTGGGCCATTCTAACACATGAATATTGTTTGATCTAAACCATTCCACTGTATCTCTGCCTGTATGTTTAGGGTCATTGTCTTGCTTCAAGGTGACTCTCCTTCCCAGTCTCAAGTCTTTTGTAGCCTCCAACAAGATTTCTTCCAGGATTGCCTTGTATTTAGCTCCATCCATCTTCCCATCAACTGTGACCAACTTCCCTGTCCCTGCTGAAGAAAAGCCTCCCCACAGTATTATGCTGCCACCGCCATGTGTCACAGAGGGGATGGTGTGTACAGGGGGATATGCAGTGTTACTTTTCCGCCACACATAACACTTTGCATTTAGGCCAAAAAGTTCAACTGTGGTCTCATCTGACCAGAGCACCGTCTTCTACATGTTTGCTGTGTCCCCTATATGGGTTGTGGCAACCTGCAAATGACACTTCTTATGTCTTTCTTTCAACAATGGTTTTCTTCTTGTCACTCTTCCATAAAGGCCAGATTTATGGAGTGCATGACTTATAGTTGTCCTGTGGACAGATTCTCCCTCCTGAGTACTGGATTTCTGCAGCTCCTCCAGAGTGACCATGAACCTTTTTGTTCGAAATATGCCACCAAATTCTGTCTCATGTGTAATGAACTGTTGAAATTTTGCATTGCAGAAACTGAGTGGGCCCCCACAGATGCTGTAAGTATATCTAGATATATAAAGTGATTCTATAGCCTATATATATATATATATATATATATATATATATACACACACACACACACACATACACATATATGTTCTGTCTTCTCGATCTGTGGCACTTCGCCAGGTGCTGATGCTTGATCTGCACATAGCGGTGGTCAAAATTATGTCTTTGTAATCGTTCAAAATTTGTCATTTCTTCCATCTGGACTGCCATGACCTCTTCTACCAGCTGTGACTTGCCTCTGTAAAGTTTGCAGCATAGACTTCTATGGCTCCTCACTTTTTCAAACACCTGGCCCACATTGTCCTCACATAAACAAAATCCCAATCCTGATACTATATTAAATAAATAATTTAAAATTCTCTAGAGATGAATACTGTGTGTATGTTTAGATTAATAATTTTTCCTGTCTTCCCCCTTAAATTATAATATCTCCTGTGTGCCCCCTTTAAATTAGTAAAAACCCCAGTGTGCTCCCTCAATGAACAATAGCCTTTGTAACCTTTGACTCTTTGGGCCCCTTCACATGGCGTAAGCGTGCCGCTCATTTAGACACGTATACACGTGTCCAAGCACGGCACTTCAAAACAGAGCCCATTGATTTCAATGGGAAGCGCGCATATATGCCGATATACGTCTGTAACATATTACTCTGTATTATCCTGTATCTGTATTACTATGCTGCTGTAACACGCTGAAATTTCCCCAAGGTGGGACTATTAAAGGATTATCTTATCTTATCTTATATATGCGCGATTCCCATTGAAATCAATGGGCTCTGTTTTGAAGCACCGCGCTCGGACACGTGTATATGTGTCGAAATGAGCGGCATGCTTACACCGTGTGAAGGAGCCCTTTCACTACTATGTAAGTAAATAAAGCAACTGCACTGGTGATGTCACATCAACAGGAACGCTACAGCCATTTACTCTCAGCTATATATTGTGCGGAGTGGCTGCAGCAATCCTGTTGACGTGACATCACCACTGCAGCTGCTCTGTATACAAATAGAGGAGGCAGCTGGCACAGGAGGGAAGGTGAGGATACAGGTAAGTATAAATGCAGGGTGTGAGAGAGTGAAGGGTGTGGTCTGGGAAGACAGGTATGTCCCAGCCAGGCACCTAAAGGGTGTTTGGTAAAAACCCACACCAGGGAGGTCAGCTGACTAATCAGGCCCTAATAACAGTCTGTGTGTGAAGACTAGCAGGGTGGCACCACACTGACAGAGTTGAACTGTCCAGACCGGACCTCCAAAGCAGGTACTGTGCCACCCATTGTTGTTGCCAAGGTGGGAGACTGGTAGCCAGTCTCCTGTATAGTCAGGGAAAAGTTTCCTTACGTTTAAGTTAGTGTCTCAGCCGAGAAGGGTTTTGTTTTGTTTATCCTGTCTCTTTGCAAAAGCAGTGTATGCGTTACATGTGAATAAAGCCTGAACTCGTGTGCAATCCAGTGTCTGTGTCCCTGTTTCCTGCACTGTAACAAGCATCTACCTGAGCAGTTCCCCACAAGGGCTATATTTCTATTTCTGCCTGCATACATTTTATTTCTTAAAGAGGATCATTCAACTGCTCTAACCCCTCGTTCACATCTGCTTTGTTATTCTGTTTGGGAGAGTCCGCATGGGGACCCCCCAGAACGGAATACCAAACTATAATGGGGTCCATGTGCTTGCCACGAGATCTCCGCAGGGAACATGCGTAGAGGAAAGTACTTCACAATCTACTTTCTTCTCCGCATGACTCGTGTGGAGATCTCGTGGCAAGAACACGGACCCCATTACTTGTTCGACTGAAAACAAATCTGAAACCCAGGTCACCATAACCCAAAACCATGGTTGACTATTTCTAATTATTGCTATTACTGTAAATACACATTTGACAATGCAAACATGCTATTCAGTAACACTAAATGGTAAACAAACAATTGATTAAGGGCGGGTTCACACCAGCGCACAGTCTCCGCTTTGCGGGTTTCCGCCTTCTGCCAGAGAAACTGGACAGGAGACAGAAAACCGGCAGTCAGTTTTCAAACCCATTCACTTGAATGCATTTGCAAAGTGTCCGCCCATGATCGTCTTGTGCCTTTCCACGGTGAAACCGTTTTCTTTTTAATCGGGCACAAACTCCTGCATGTCTGACTTTGTGTCCAGTTAAAAAAAACTGTTTTGCCACAGAGAGGCACAAAACGCTCACGGGCGGACACTTTGCAAAACTGACCGTCGGGTTTCCGTCTCCTGTCCAATTTCTCTGGCAGAAGACAGAAACCCGCAAAGCGGAGACCAGGCGCAGGTGTGAGCCCGCCATTACTGAACAATGGTGATAGCTTTTTGTCTAATTCATACACAAGGTTTAATTTAGAAAATCTGTAGTTTCATCGGATTCCAACAAAATTATAAAATGATAGAATGTCTTCTTACGCTACCCAAATACTTTGAACCTCATCTACATATGTTATCCATTTAATATATACCTTGCCATGTAGGTCGTATTAGAGGCCATTCAGGCATCGGTATTCAGGGCACACTCCTGTGAATTCAAAATGAGTCTTGTGAAATGGTAAGATATCTTGATTAGATATATATTCAGAGACACATCTCAAGGTTCTTTTCTATCCACTACAGTCAGTATTTTTAACATGTACATTTTAATGTGTTTCATACTTAGTTATATCCTAGTAACTGAAAATTATAAGCCTTATTTTTTGCTGGAAATTTTCAATTTAGATCAGTCTGGCTCTTGTAGAAATCAGCCCTCTGTAAAAGAAAAAAAAAGGACAGCTACCTCTCCTAAGAAGGCTGAAGGCCCTTTTAGGCTAAGGCCCCATTGGATGTCCGCAACAAAAAAGTGCTGTGGGAAAAACTGCGACGGCAACACATACTTATTGAACTCCATTTGGAGATCCTAAATACCTTTTATTTAACACGGGAAGTATTTTGTAGAATAAATGAGCTTTATTTGCTGCAATTGGAATATTACTTGAGGTGTTGTTCACATTGTACAATGCTGTACAATTCCACATTTATAGGTGCCATTTTGGTGTAAACTAAGCTTTATAAAATCTACACTATATATTGTACTAAAAAGTGTGCTAGTTGACTTGGATTTGGGATAGTTCTCAGACTGGATCTAGAATTATGCTTCTCTTATCATTTAATTATTTATTTTAATTTCAAGCTAAATTTTTAATTTTCATAAAACTGCCTCATGATCTCCCTAATAGAGTAAAGAATTGCTAAGTTTATGAAAGCATGTAACTGGTTGCTGAATACAAATATACAAGAAAAAGCAAGTGATATATAACTTTTTGTTACTTTGTTTCTAAGACAGCAATTTAAAGAGGCTCTATCACTGGGAGAAGTCATTTTTAACTAATCACATCCTTGCATAGGCTTTAGAAAGGCTATTCCACACCTACCTATAGTATGTAGATTGCCTCAGTGGTTTCTGAATAAGCCAGTTTTTATTCATATGCTAATGAGCTTCCAGCCAGCACAGGAAGTTCCCAGCAGCACTCTCTCTCTTATTATCTCGTATGTGTGTGTGCAAACAGGAAGCTGAGTCATCATCATCAGAAGCCTGTGCTCTATACAGCCATAGGAAACAATAGCAAAGGGGGTGCATGATGTATTGTGCACCAGTCTAGTTAGCATATGAATAAAAATGGACTTCTTCAGAAACCACTGAGGCAATCTACATACTAAAGGTAAGTGTGGAAAAGCCTTTCTAAAGACTATGCAAGGATGTGATTAGTTAAAAATGACTTTTCCCAATGATAGAGCCCCTTTAAGAAAACTTTTGTAAACTGTGAAAAGTGGTGCTATATTTTATATATGAACATATGGCATATGATATATACTGTATATATACTGTACAGTCCAGTCATATTAATGTGGCCACCGCCTACTTTTGACATCAACATTAAATAACCAATCGCAGAAGGCACATGTCATCAGTCATCTGGGTGCACTCATCATTGTGGAAGGATCAGCACAAGTATGCATCTATCCTTGCGTACCATGTTGACCCCTACATGCAAATTGTTTTTCCTCAGGATGATGGCATCTACCAGCAGGACAATGCAACGTGTCATAAAGCTCACAGTGTACGTGCGTGGTTCAAGGAGCACCAGGATGAATTTACCATACTCCCTTGGCCAGCAAATTCCCTGGACTTGAACCCAATCGAGAATCTGGGGGACCACCTCGATCAGGTTGTTTGCACCACGGATGCTCAACCACGTAACCTAGCGCAGCTGGCCACAGCACTGGAGTCGGCATGGCATCCCAGTGAACATCATCACAACATCCCCTCTCTTCCTGCACGTCTCGCAGCGGTCCGCTCTGCGAAAGGTGGTTATTCTGGATTTTGACAGGTGGTCACATTAATGTGACTGGACTGTGTATGTACATATATATGAACATATTTATGTACAGATGAACAAATGATATAAAACTGTGATCCATGCTGTGTTTTTTTCATACAAAAAAGACTTAAGTTAAGTACAACTGAATTACATGAGAAATACACACATCCTATACAGTGTGTAGATCCCTCTTGAGCTTCAGCTTTGACCTACCAAACATATTCAACAACACCTGTGAAAATACAGCAGTTCCTTTACAGGCGATCATTGCATTAGGTTTGACATAAAGCGTCAGTCATGAATCCAATGCTGCACAACCCGCTGTCCGGATCAGTAACAGAATATGTCCATGTACTGAGTAATCAGAAAATCAAAAGTTTACGGGTCCCCACTGGTGCTGATGGATGTTGATGCATGGAACAAAGTAGTAAAGTTAAATCTTTTATTAGTTATTATGCATTACTGCACCAAACCAGAGCCTTCATCAAGTATAAACAATTAAGGCAAATCAGAAGTTTAAATACACGTTTTTGCAGGAACACAACACAGGAAGGAGGTTAAAAGGAAGTTGGTACTTACAGGAAAAGGGTTAAATGGAAACTGATGATAACAGGAAGAATGTCATAAGAAAGATTGTGACAACAGGAAGAAGGTAAAAGGAAAGCTGATAGTAACAGAAGAAAGGTCAAAACCCACCGGAAGAGGGTCAAATAAATAAGGAAATCAAAATATTTTCTAACATGACATCAGAAAATGGTCTTCTTTTTCCAACCAGTAAGTTGAAAAGGATAGAAGTAGCTTTTTTTTTGTTTATAAAAAAAAAGAATATAATGCTAACAAAAATTGTCCCTTTAAGGTAGAAGAAGCAGAACCAAAAAGATGCTTAAGGAATGACTGAGAATTTGAAGAAATATTTGAGGGTGGACAAGAGTAATAAAGCAGCACACCCATGGAAAATTGGGCCAGATCCTGACACTGGTCTAATCTGCTAGTCCAGAAGTCCCTGAGGTCCAATCCCTATTGGACTCCCAGGATTAGCATATAAAAACAATTGGTAATATATATCAGGATCTGGATGAGCAGACAGAAGCAGATTCAGGATAAGTCAAAATCAGTAATGGACAAGACATAGATCAGTACACCGTAAAATTGTAGATATACAGGGCTGGAAATATGTCTGTCAGTATAACCACCACTATCTAAGCTGCCCCTCAAAGTATTTTGATGTTGGCGCTGGACATAAACTTGGATATTACTATAACATACTGGGAAAAGGGAAAATATACTCAGCCCACTTGTCTTCCAAGTATATGCTTGCTTCCTCTTATGCCTCCTTGGATGGTTCTGCCCGGATAAAACTCCCTTGGCATGGAGTAAAATAGTAGAATCCACAAGAATGAACATCCAGCAGAACAACGAAGTTGTAGAATAAAACTTCTTTTTATTGTAGAAAAACTTGTTGCATAAAAGTCCGTAATATACACATGTCATGTTGGATATTACTATCACTTCTGCCAGCATTCTTTTCCTCTGATGTCATCTCATTGTCAGCCTCACCCAGTTGACAGTTCCTGTCTAGAATCGGCAATAACATCTTCTCCGCCTATTTTCAGACGCATCATGGTCATAGGATTCTTACACACCCTCATAATTTTCATCTTTAGATTTCCCTGAAATGTCGCTACAAGCATCACTACTAGAGATGAGCGAACAGTGAAATATTCAAGATTCGATATTCGTTTCGAGTAGAGCCTCAATATTCGACTACTCGATCGAATATCGAATTCCATTATAGTCTATGGGAAACAATGCTTGTTTCAGGGGAAACCACTATTCGACTAAAGGAGAGTCACCAAGTCCACGAGTAGCAGGAGGAGAGTGTTTAGGAGGCACGCTGTGCAGTTAAAGCGCACGGACCCCATTATAATCTATGGGGTCCGTGTTCTTTAACTGCACAGCGCTTGCAGTTGCGCTGATAAAAAGTCAGCTCCTTCACAACTGCCAGCTGCCAGCTCTCCCGACTAGCAAAGACGAACTTGTGGCAAATCAACGCTGGTTCTACAGCAGGCTCATCCTTGCTAGTCGGGAGAGCTGGCAGCTTGCTGTTACGAGGGAGCTGACTTTTTTGTCATAGGAATGCATTGACCAGCGTTGATTGGCCAGTGTACAGCATTCGGCCAATCAACACTGGTTTTGCAGGAGGCTCGTCTGTGAGGACGCAGGGTCTAAGATCAGACCACAATGGAGACTGCTGTGGTCCAATCTTAGATTCTGCCTCCTCATAGACGAGCCTCCGGCAGAACCAGCATTGATTGGCCGAATGCTGTACACTGGCCAATCAACGTTGGTCAATGCATTCCTATGAGAAAAAGTCAGCTCCCTCATAACAGGAAGCTGCCAGCATTCCTGACTAGCAAAGACGAGCATGCTGCAGAACCAGCGTTGATTGGCCGAATGCTATACACTGTATAGCATTCGGCCAATCAACACTGGTTCTGAATCGAATATTTACTGCGACTAGCTAGTAGTATTCGATCATTCTCTAATCACTACCCATTCCCTACCAAGGGCTTCCATAAAAAATGTTTTTGTCTTGGCCCCTGCAGTCTACAAGTTTTTAATTAGACGTTTTGGGAAATGGTTGGCAAAAATGATGAAGTGGTAAAGAATTGAAATGAGCATTATTGATAAAGGGATATCAAGGGGTCATAAATATTTAACTGGGAGCAAATAATGGGTTATATAAAAAGATTAAAAAAAACATGTTCATCTCTTCTATTCCCCCCACTTCTCTGTTCTGGTGCACCCCACTAGTGCACCCTACAGCTGTGGTGCACCCCACTGGTTTTTGCTTGCTTCCTGCAGCAACCACATGTCATACAATATCCTCATGGCCCCAGCAGCCAATCACTGATATCAGTGGCCAATGCTATAAGGCACATGACTGCTGCTGGAAGTAAGCATATACCCCTGGAAAAACTCCTTTTACAATAAAGCATCTCACATTGCTGTTGAACACATTAGTCTTCTATATGCCAGATATAGTAACAGATTATTATACTGCACAGATCTCTCAGGTGCCTGTGCTGTGTAATGATGATCACAGCAAACTACACTATGTAATGCTCATACATGTAGCCTAAGGGTGTAACACCATCCATGTCCCATAATCCTCACTGGAGGATTTGGCTTGCTCACGGGTCTCTATGAAGAATGCTGCAATTTACAGAAAAACAGAGAAATACCCCATTAGAGTTAATAACCCCATCTATTACCCCAATAGAGTTAATAACAACCCTATTTATAAACTTCCAAAGATAAAGAATACCCACTTGTACTCCACACCAAATATAATTCAATGGTGGGTAATTAACCCTTTCCCGACATTCGCTACTATTATTGTAGTTGTCAGGTATTTGAATATTGAATTATACAGCGGAAACCAGGCAGCATTCATCTCCCAACCCCGCCGTCAAACACATAGATGGTCTAAAAAGATCAGCTAAAAAAAAAGTAAAAAAATATAAAAGAAAAGAATTAAAAATTCAAATCATGTCCCCATTTCTCTAGAACACATTTAAAAGTAAATAGAGTAAAATACATACACATTAGGTATTCCTGTGTCCAAAAATGTCCGATCTGCAAACATAGAAAACATATGTTTCCCATACAATGAAGACCGTAGCGGGAAAAAAATATCACATTTTTTTTCACTGTTTTGCCTCCTATGAAAACATCAGGCAATCCTCAAACTGCTATAAAAAGTACATCTGGCACCCTACAAAAAAAAAAAAAAAAAATGCATTATGCATCCCCATACATTGAAATTTTAAAAAGTTTCAGGTGTCACATTATGGTGAATATTTTTATTTATTTATTTTATTTTAATTGGTTCTTTATTTAAGAACATATGGTTGACAATAAAACAAAACTGCAATGAGTAAGAAAACTAAACATATGACGCCACACATTTAGTGACATTGAAAATCATTGAGCAACATATGCATACATTTTTCAAAAAGTATATAAAGGTGGGGAAGGGAATAAAAAAAAGGGGCGAAGAGCGAGCAGAGAGGGGAGGGAGAAAGGAAAAAGGGGAAAGGATATGAGTCACTGCAATTAACCTCATATCAACAGCAAAGTATGGGAGCAGAAAAGTCAGCTAAACATATTCCAATCCAAGCAAATTACAAGCTCAATTTGTAGGAATTGGGGATCACATAAGAACATATATAAGAGCATACATAAGAACAAGAGTTCCGAAGAGAGCAAGTAGGGATGTAGCAGGAGAAAAATCAAATGTGGCCAGAGAGCCAAGGGGTCCAGGATCCAAGAAATTTACTGGGAGTGCCTGAGGGCCAGCTAGAGAGCTCTTCAAATCTACAAAGGCGAATATTTTTATAAGGGGTTAAAATGTAAATTATATAAACAAAACTATATAAATATATTGCTGTAATTGTCAAATGTCTGTATCTCAGGCACTATATAACACTTAAAGGAATCCTATCATTAAAATTAAATTTTTTGTCCCTAACACGTAGGAATAGCCTTAAGAAAGGCTATTCTTCTCCTACCTTTAGATGTCTTCTCCGCGCCACCATTCTGTAGAAATTCTGGTTTTCGTCAGTATGCAAATGAGATCTCTTGTAGCATTGGGACGGGCCCCAGCGCTCAAACAGCACTGGGGGCCTCTCCAATGCTGTGAGAGAACTCTCCAGCGCCGCCTCTATCTTCTTCTAGAATGGCCTCTCTTTGTTTATACAAATAAAATTGTTATGTGTAAATATAGGAGTGTGTCTTGGAGACAAGATGTAGGCCTTGAGGAAGAGTGACAACACGTGAAACGGCAGCCGTTGCTTATTTATTCTCCCCACATCTCACAGTATTAACATGCTGGAAGTTATTTCCTAAGTAAAGCAACCTTATTCATGACTGGTGAGTGCCGCTTTTTGTTGCTTCTTTTTCTTGAGAAGATAGATAGATAGATAGATAGATAGATAGATAGATAGATAGATAGAGATCTCAGCAGCAGCGCAGGTGCGGACCCAAACAGTCAAACACCAGGACACATAATATGCAGCAAACAGGTTTATTTAGAAAAACACAGGGAAATAAATAAACCTTGACTTCAAATACAGCCTTAACTTCAGGCAAAAACAAAACAAAATACTGCTTCTCTGAGTGACTAACTAAACAGAACTGATAACCTAACTATACGTGTGGCTTACTACAAGCAACACGAATAGAGATGAGCAAGTACTGTTCGGATCAGCCGGCGTAGTGGACGTAGTGGCGTAGTGGACGTAGCCGGCACGCGGGGGGTTAAGCGGCCAGCTGCCGTCAAAGCGGAAGTACCAGGTGCATCCATTCATTTCTATGGAGTGTGCTGTTCGGATCGGCTGATACGAACAGTACTCGCTCATCTCTAAACACGAACAAAACAGGAGCAATATTGTCTCACCAGTTACAGGACAGACCTAGTCGCCTCCTCTCACTACCTGGATCTGAACTGGAATGCAGTAGCTGCAGCCTTTTCTGACCCAGTAATGAGCCAAGGACTCACACCTGGAGCTGAGGTCTACTCAAGACCCGTACTGGACCACACATAAGTTACAAACCTGGGGGAGATATAGTGAGACTCCAGCACTATATATATATACTGTATATATATATATATATATATATATATATATATATATATATCTGCTTATAAATATCTCAATCCCAACTGTTTTCAATAATACAGGTATCATATAGAAAAATGACAGCTGAGTATCTCCTTTTTTATATTACACCAAATCAAGTTTGTAAGTTATGTTAGTGCCTGAGATTTGATGTGCCCTTTCCTTGCCTTCATTTTCTGGCTAATTCCAACAGCCCTACCCAATTAGAGAATGAGAAGCAGGAAAAGAAGGAAAGAGTACAAGGGAAAGAGGGAAAAATGCAGAACTAAAGAAGATAATATATATAATTTGGGTGGTTTTGATA
This sequence comes from Leptodactylus fuscus, assembly GCF_031893055.1. Lineage (NCBI taxonomy): Eukaryota > Metazoa > Chordata > Amphibia > Anura > Leptodactylidae > Leptodactylus > Leptodactylus fuscus. The sequence goes on along the minus strand of NC_134266.1, from coordinate 85,866,169 downwards.
TGTATATAGTCTAATGAAGGCTTTCAGGCCTGTCATAGTAATATAGCTATGGAGGCTGGCCTATGACTAGCCTCAATAGCTGAAAAATGAAAGTCCCATAGACTATAATACAGTTATAATTGCAGTCTATGGGACATGCAACTAAAAGATTGCAGGTTCAAGCCCTGTAGGGGGAGGGCTAATAAAAAAAAAAAAACATTCTCAGGCTCAGGACCTTTTATTATTTTACCTTTGTGCGATGCTTACCCACATCAGAGTGCTTCCACTATCAACAAATAGTTTATTTTTTGACCACTTTATTTGGTGCCACATGGGTCTTGGTCCCTACTAACTTCCAAAGAATATGCTGAGCTGGTACTTTTACCAGGAGCTTGATTGCTGATATTTATAGGCTTCTTTCTTCTCCAGAGGGTCGAGACCTCTTGGCTCACAGATACATGGCCAAATGGGCGGAGGCCCTGTATAGGCAGATCTTTCCTGGTCAATGGCAGATTATCTGGTCCCATGCAGCTAAGTCCTCCACATGTTTGACTTTCCTGGAAACCCAATGCAAACTACTTCTGCACTGGTACCACACCCCAGCCCTGCTCCACTCCATCAACTCTGATGTTGTCGCTAAGTGTTGGCTGGGCCATAGTGGGCACGCTTTGTCATATTTTCTGGGATTGTCCTCTGATCTGACCCTTCTGGATGGAGGTTAAATCCTCACTGATGCCCTTTTTATGCAGGGTGTCCCACTGGACCCTTTACTTTACCTGCTTAATTTGCCTGCAAGACATCTGAGTAAGAAGACTTCTAAGCTATTCCCTGGTATATACACCGCTGCTAAAACTCTCATCGCTTCCCACTGGAAAAGGGTGCTCCCCCCTACAGAAGCTGAATTGATTGCCCAAATCAAGGACATCCGTAATCTGAAATACCCCACTGCCTCCCTTAACCTCAAAGCTTTTGATTCTGTGTGGTACTCTTGGGACACTTACTGTAATATTCAAGGTCTCTAATCCCTAACCCCACCTTCTTCATTCCCTCTTTGGATTACCTATGGTTCAGCCAACTTTTTAGTAGTTTTGGTATACTTTATTTTTTTGTTGTTGTTATTTTCCTTCTCCCTTTATCTTGTTATTGTATATTATGAAACCTTCAATAAAGATTACAGATTTAAAAAAAAAAAAAATGACTTAAAAAAATAGTGTATAACACTGTCATTGGAACCTATATAGCCTAATTTCTAGCTCTCTAAGGCAATGCAGCCAAAATTATGTCAAAGTGAAAGTGATATGAATGACTATGGGAAAATTAAATACTAGGCAGTGACTGCAAACTCCTAGTTTAATCATATACTGCGCTGACACTTGCATTTTACACATTTTAACATTTAAGACTCTCCAAAAATTACCTTTTTATTTTTTTATTTTGGGAAAGTGCTCTACCATGTTTTTTTTAATACACGAATAAACTGCAAAGGCAATGGTATATATATATATATATATATATATATATATATATATATATATATATATATTAGCCCATTTTGATGCATTTTAAGTGCTACAGCATCAGAATCAGAATTAAAAGAAACATTTGTGGCACATCAGCATGCCTGGCCTGCTAGCTGAAAAAGCTAGAATATACTCTGAAACGGGAAAGATCCTATGACTGTTAGAACAGCACTTCGGAGCCAGAAAAGAACCTGAATTCTACTGCCAGGTATTCCTTTATGGGAGCAATTACTACATGAACAGTAGTGGAGAGACAATTTCTAAAATTGCAAGAAAAACATGTGACCTATCAATGTGCCTGGTCTACCAGCTGAAAAAGACGGAATATCCTCTGAAATAGAAAGGATTCTATGACCATGAGAACAGCACTTGGGAACCAGAAAAGAAGTTAAGAACCTGTCTTATCCTGCCAGTTATCACTGCATTGGTGCACGGTGGTGTGAACCTTTCCCCACATATACATTTTCAAGGAGAGGCCAACATGGTGATTTCAAGTGGGCCAGCTTTCCTAGAGAAATAATGGCAGATACATAATCTCGATTGAGAATGAGTGCTACCATCAATTTGCGCAACATAGTGGAATCCACTAAGTGGCACAGAAGCAACTGCACCACCAGCCACTTAGCCAGTTAAAGTTGCAGACCAGCCAAATGACTGGGTGCAGGTTGCTGTTTACTGGACACACTTTACTTTATGGATGATGACTGATATTGGTGTGGAAGAGGAGAAGAAGCATATGGAAATGCTAAAGATAATGATAACCATGTTCTAGGTATGGATATGGCCTGCTTCCAAAGATGATCATGTGAAGAAGGAATAGGTTAGACTTATCAACTTTGCCTCTCAGTACCACTGACAATTCTATTTGGCCAAATGAGCTGGTGATACCATTTCATGTGAGTAAGGAGAGACCCAGTACTTTTCACATGTGCGTGCACACTAATGGCCAATTTTCTGCTTGTAAAACTCGTACCTTGCCATGGATTTGTTATTTGGCAATGTACAAAAAAATTTCTACACCGGAGATGACTTCAAGTGTCTGCTGCCACCAGCAGGTGTGGAAATACAGTATGTCTGCCAGTGCCCCCACCACCACTCCAGCTTGTCTTTGACCTACCACAGGCAGAGTCCCTAAATGTGGAGCTGCACAATTAATGGAATTCTTTTCAAGCATGGTTGAAAAGCAATGTCTGACTTTCATTTGTTCATTGTCATAGAATTTTTTATTTATTATTACTTTTGTCAGATTCAAATTATTTCAGTGACAATTGTGGGTTTTTCTTTCATTAAACGAGGGGTAGCAACAATTTTGTCCACGAGTGTATAACATTTAAAATATGGACAATGTCGTTGTCATGGACCGGGACCAGTACATTTCAATGTGCAGATCAATTCTGGATAACGAAAATTGCTATAGGAGATTGCAGGGTAATTCAAAGGACAATTTCAGTAGGGATCTTAGGCTAATGCTTCAGGAGGTGAAAAGAGAGAGATTGATTGATGATTTGAAATATGAGTTTCTCTGCCCGGATTTAAACCAGCTAGCCAACTTTTATAGTCTATCTAAGGTGCATAAGGGCATACGGCCCCTGAAGGGGCATCTGATAGTGTCAGGTATCAACAGCTTCAACCAGAATGTGAGCCTATATGTAGATCATTATTAAGACCTTTTGTTTTGGAGTTACCTTCTTATGTGAGGGACATGTCGGACGTCTTCTTAAAACTAGAGGGTCGTGTACGAACCAGGTACCTGGTTGGCTAGTTTGGATGTGGAGACCCTCATGACAGGGAATGTGAGGCTGTAGAGGGCTTCCCGCTGGCTGGGGGAATCAGTTTCCTCTACGTAGTGATTTGACTGTTTCACTCTTGAGATTCGTGTTGGAGCACAATTTTTTGTTTTAGACTGGCATTTCTTCCACCAGTTCAGGAGAGCAGCTATAGGTAGCCCTTGTGCGCCCACTTATGCCAATCTCTACCTGGGCTGGTGGGAGAAGAATTTGGTGTTTGAGGATAAACTAGAGCCCAGGATCTCAGCAATTCATGGACTATATTTTTGTTTTATGAAATAATACTAAGGAGAGATTTCTACAATTGGTGGAGGTATGGAATACCAATGAGTGTGGTTTATTCTTCACCTGTGACATACATGAAACAACAATAACGTTCCTAGATCTGTCTATTACTAAATTGACAGCTGGTTGTCTTAAAACTGATATTTTTAGGAAGCAGAGGGCCACTAATAATCTTTTGGCCTAGGATAGTTGGCATTCTCTGGCTATGCGCCAGGGCATCCCAAAAGGCTAGTATTTAAGGGTCAGACAGAATTGCTCTAATTTTGAGGATTATAGAGTGGCAGCTAAAGATCTTCAGCACCGCTTTCGCAAGAGAGGTTATCCAAAAGAAACTGAAGAGGGCATTCCAGCATTCTACAACAGCTGATCGACATGCCTTGTTGATCACGAGGGTTACGGATTAGAAAGGGTTAAGGGTAATTGGCACATTTGACTCTGTGCATGGGGAGATATGAGGATCCTCCAGAGATACTGGGGTATCTTAAAGATGGACCTAGATGTTGGCCACCAGCTTAGGAAGCGTCCAGTGATTACATTTAGGCAAGGTACTTACATATAGGTGTGGTACTTGCTGTGCTTGTAGATTTATAGATTTGGAGAAAAGTTATTTTAATAACATGATGAAACAGTCTTGTCTAATACAGACTAAAGTGAATTGTTGGATGAAAAAAGTCTTATATTTGCTAACTTGTAGATTATTATTATTTATTTATATAGCACCATTAATTCCATGGTGCTTTACATTTGAGGGTTTACATACAATGCACAAAATATACAGGTAGATATAATTTTAGCAATGACTGACTGGCACAGTGGGGCAGAGGGCCCTGCCCGCGAGGGCTTACAATTAGAGATGAGCGAGTACTGTTCGGATCAGCCGATCCGAACAGCACGCTCCATAGAAATGAATGGATGCACCTGGTACTTCCGCTTGGACATAGCCAGCGCGCTTAACCCCCCGCGTGCCGTCTACGTCCATTCATTTCTATGCAAGCGTGCTGTTCGGACCGGCTGATCCGAACAGTACTCGCTCATCTCTACTTACAATCTATGAGGGAAGGGGGGTAGAGACAGAAGGAGAGGGGGAGACTGTTCAGATGGCAGTGAGGTGATAGTGTTATTGGAGGTTGTAGGCCTTTCTGAATAGGTGAGTCTTCATGGCCTTCTTGAAGCCTGTGATTGTGGGGGTCAATCTTATGTGTCGTGGTAAGGAGTTCCAGAGTATGGAGGATGCACGGGAGAAATCTTGGAGACGGTTGTGTGAGGAGTGGATGACAGCAGAGCGGAGTAAGGGTATGTTCACACATCAGTATGCCATCCGTCCGTTTGAATTCAGTTTGACACTTCAAAACGGACTGATACACATACTGATTGTATACTGACACCTTTTTATGCTGATAGCAAATGCTGTCTCCCCTAGAGGACAGATAGGGGATTAAAAGTAGCAATTGTAAACAGAGTAGAGATAAGGAGGACATAAGGACATTTATTATATCTACTTATCTTTACTTTGTTTACAATTGCTACTTTTAATCCCCTTATCTGTCCTATAGGGGACGCACAGCGTTTGCTATCAGCATAAAAAGGTGTCAGTATGCAATCAGTATGTGTATCAGTCCGTTTTAAAGTGTCAAACTGAATTCAAACGGACGGATGGCATACTGATGTGTGAACACAGCATAAGAGGTCGTTGGAGGATCTGAGGTTACGTGTGGGCAGGTAACGGGAGATTAGTTCAGAGATATATGGAGGGGACAGGTTGTGGATGGCTTTGTATGTAAGTGTTAGTAGATTGAATTCAATTCGCTGGGCTATAGGTAGCCAGTGGAAGGACTGGCAGAGGGGAGCAGCCGATGAAGATTATGAAGATGTGAGGTGGATTAAGCGAGCAGCGCAGTTTAAGGTGGACTGGAGGGGGGCGAGGGTGTTAGCTGGGAGTCCATGGAGAAGGGTGTTGCAGTAGTCTAGGCGGGAGATTATGAGGGCCTGGAAGAGCATCTTGGTAATTTCCTGGGTGAGGAAGGGGCAGATTCGGTGGATGATCTTGAGCTGAAGGTGACAGGAGGTGTTGAGGGTTTGAATATGTGGCTTGAAGGATAGGTCAGAGTCCAGGGTTACCCCAAGGCATCGGGCCTGTGGGACAGGGGTAAGTGGGGTTCCATTAACTTTGATAGATGGGTCAGGCGGAGGGGCCATACTGGATGGGCTGAAGATGATAAACTCTGTTTTCTCCATGTTGAGTTTGAAAAAGCGGGAGGAGAGGAAGGAGGCTACGGCCGCTAAACAATCTGGAACTCTGGCCAGCAGGGAGGTAATGCCTGGTCCAGAGATGTAGATTTGGGTGTCATCGGCATAGCAGTGGTACTGAAAACCATGAGATTCTATGAGTTGGCCAAGGACAAGGGTGTAGATGGAGAACAGGAGGGGTCCTAGGACGGAGCCCTGGGGGACACTTACAGAGAGAGGGTGAGGTGAGGAGGTGGTGTGCGAGTGAGAGATGCTGAATGTGCGGTCGGTGAGGTATGAGGAGATCCAGGAATGGACTCCAATACATTGGCAAGACGGTGCGGAAGTTGCGACAGCAAATTTTAGAGCATACAGCAGATATAAACAGGAATAATAAGACCCTGGTGGCTCAGCATGTAAATGATAGCCATGGTGGGGACCCTATGTATATTCTATTTCATGTTTTGGAGGTTGTGTCTCTGCCCATTGGAGGTGGTGATTTTGATAAGAAGGTGTTACAGAGGGAAGTGAGAAGGATTTTCCAGTTCAATTCAGAGAAACCATTTGGTGTAAATGAACAATTGTTGTTTCAATGGTTTCTGTGAGGCTCATGTGTGTGTGGGGTCCTTCTTCTATGGGATAGTTGATCTAGACATCATGGGGGATGGATAGTGAATCTGAGTTGTGGGGTCTTTGTTGGAACGGATTGGGTTCTCTTTATGTCCAATTATCATGCTTTAGTTTTTGATCCCATTCGTCTCTTCTTTTTTTGTCTCATTCCTTTCCCATTATGTGGGGTTTAATTGGGTCACGTGTTATGTGTAATGTCTGGTAGAGTTTTGTAGTTTCTTTGCCCTCTTGTCTTTTTGCTTCTCTGGTATGATCGTCTGGATAGATTAGGTTTGTTGTAGTTAGTATATGCGTTGTTGGTTCTGTTGATTTTCTGCCTGATCATGTGTTTTCCTTCTATGTGCATGAATTAGTTGTTGACAGTTAAGCATCTTAGTTTCCATAACAATACACAATACCTCTGTGGGTCTGGTGATTCATGCCCATATTCTCATTACCTGCTCGCTCTGTCACTCAGAAGCAGGGAGGGGCCTCTTTGGCCATATAAGGTTGTAGGGGTGGCGGGTGTGTATGGCCACACTCAGTGCCAGGCTGCAAGGTGGAATGGAGTAGGTGCACTAGGCGATGACTGCTCCAGCCTTGTATTAGCCTTTTTTTTTTTTTAATTATTATTATTTATTAGTGCTGTGCTATATGATTACCTAAAAACAATACTTAGACTCCCCTGATGAGGCTGTAAGATCTGAGATGAAACGTATAGGGAAAGTAAGGGATAGGACAGCTCTGCATATGCAGTAACGCTGTGATAGTGATAGATATCCTTAGGAAATGTGAGGGTTAGTCAGCTTATCCCTAAGTTGTAGCAGCGGTGCAGACTGAGTGGTGTCTGCTAGAATATTAGCACTGTTTAAAGGGGCTCTATCATTGGCAAAAGTCTATGCCGTCTATGGGACATTCTGTATATTAGTATTACGGCTGGTCATAGACCCAGCCGCAATACTAATATAGCAGTGACAGGCCTGTTAGCCTTCATTAGGCTCCCGGCTGTCACCCGAACAGGTCGGCTCTTGCGATATCGCCGCGCAGGAGCCGGCCTGCAACTTCACAGGTACGGGGCCGGTGGGGACCGGCCCCGGAGGAGAAGGGGCCGCCAAAACAGACTACAGACCCGGCATCCGCTGTACTAGAGAGGCGGATGCCGGCGAGGGATAGATGCAGGTGCCGGGGCCTGAGACATCGCTGCGCTCCTCTGCCCTGCATGAAGCCAGCAGCGGGGGGACGGAGGAGCGGAATAGCATCACTCCTCCCGCTGCTGGCTTCATGCCCTGGCACCTGCATCTATCCCTTGCCGGCATCCGTCTCTCTAGTACAGCGGATGCCAGGCGCCACATTCGGACTATAAGACGCACCCTTCTTTTCCCCCCAAATTTGGTGGAAAAAAAGTGCGTCTTATAGTCCGAAAAATACGGTACCTCTCCTTCTCTGCCCTCAGTGTAATGTTCCCCTTCCATCTCTGCCCCCAGTATAAAATTCACCTTCCATCTCTGCCCACAGTATAACATTCCCCTTCCATCTCTGCCCCCAGTATAACGTTCCCCTTCCATCTCTGCCCCTAGGTTACTGTTCCCCCTCAATTTGTCGTCAAAGTTTATAACATAAAAACACTGATACTCACCTTTACTCAGTATAATGTGCCTCTCCTTCTCTGACCTCAGTGTAATGTTCCCCTTCCATCTCTGTCTCCAGTATAAAATTCCCCTTCCATCTCTGCCCCTAGTATAACATTCCCCTTCCATCTCTGCCCCCAGTATAATGTTCCCCTTCCATCTCTGCCCCCAGTATAACATTCCCCTTCCATCTCTGCCCACAGTATAATGTTCCCCTTCCATCTCTGCCCCTAGGTTACTGTTCCCCCTCAGTATGCCAAAGTTTATAACATAAAAACACTGATACTCACCTTTACTCAATTCCCTGCCGTTCTATCTGAGTGCTGAGCTCTGGGCGCAATGTGATGACATCACAAACATCACGCCCGAAGCAGGAGCTCAGTGCTGAAGCAGGAGCTATGCTGACAGCTCCTGCTTCCTTCAATACTGTATTGAACTCATCTGCGTCCAGAGAGTTGAAACCGGGACAAAAATCCCGCGGACTGGGACTGCAGGACATGAACCTGAATCTGGGAATGTCCTGCAGAATCTGGGACGGTTGGGACGTATGTACACATATAACCTATTCATTCCACATCTAGGAAGCATAAAGAATATACTGTATGTCTGTATATATGGAATCTGTATTGATTGCACTATAAACATAATATCTTCATTTCATGTCTCCAAAGCAAAAGAAATGCATTATACTAGTCTTACGCTAGGTTCACACCTGCGTTCTACTCTCCGTTCTGTGCTGTCTTCTGCATGCCAGAAGACGGAAAGCACAGACCGGGTCCGGCCGTGAGCGTTTTAAGCTCTCCGCCGCAAAACCGGATTTTTTAATCCGGACACAGAGTACTGCATGTCCAACTCTGTGTCCGTTTAAAAAAACATGGTTTCGCGGTGGAGAGCGCAAAACGCTCACCGCCGCACAGCTTTCTCACCCATTCAAATGAATGGGTGAGAAAGACTCCTGCAAGTTTCCGTCTCCTGCTCTGTTTTATGCAGGAAACGGAAACCTGCAGAACGGACACCTGGGCGCAGATGTGAACGAGCCCTTAATATTTATAGCAATTAATAGCATTGTTTCTTTGTCATTGTGCTTTTTAGTACGTCCCTCTTTTTTTCTAATGATTCAATTCCATTAAAACGCAGCTACGACCTCTTCTATATGAGGCAATACTATAATTACACACACATATGTATTACACTAAAACTATAAATTACACACACATACGTATTATGCTAATTACAGGGAACACGGACGGAACCGCACTAGTTAGCATACATGTGAAGAGCCCCTGCGCAACCCCCTGTCCGCTATTAGCGCGCATGCGTATATCTCCATGCTCGGCGCAGACTCATTGCGCACTGTCTTCCTTCCGTGAAGCGCACACTACGCACGCGCTTTCTAGAGTGTCCCGCACGTCGCCGCTGACGTCACCTCGCCGTGGCCGTTAGAGCAGAGGGAGGGAGAGAGGGTGGCCTTCATTGCGGCGGCGTACTGTACGTGCGCTGGTGGCGTCGCGAAGCGGTCAGTTCAGGGGTTCAAAGAGGAAAAACATGGCGGACAACAAAGGAGGCGGTGGCGGAGAGACGGAAGGTTCAGTGAGCAGTAACAACAACAACAATGGCAGCGGACAGGAGGGGAATGCTGCGGGAACTGAGGCCCAGCCTGTGGAAGAGGCAGAGAACGGGGAGAAGGCTGCGGCCCCAGTTGTGCCAGTGGCTGCCCCGGCAGAGGAGAGCCCGGCCCCCTCCTCCTCAGCGGCCTCTTTTTCCACTTCTGCTTCGTCCTCCACGTCGTCTGTGGTGTTGAACCTACTGGATACATGTGCTGTGTGCAAGCAGAGCTTACAGAGCCGGGACTCGGAGCCTAAACTGCTGCCTTGCCTGCACTCCTTCTGCCGCCGCTGCCTGCCGGAGCCGGAGAGGCAGCTCAGTGTCCCGCTGCCCGGTGGCAGTAACGGGGACATCCAGCAAGGTGAGAGAGAGGCCGCATGTGGCAGCAAAGTCCGTCACCCCGGCTGTGCAGCATGTGATGTGCAGCCCTGCTGAGATGGAGGATGAGGCTCTATCCAGCCGCTGTCGCGATACAGGCTGTGATCGCAAGTAGCTGTGGATACATGTGTTGTCTCTGCGATACATCGTGACTTGCTGCCGTGTTATGGGGGTAGGACAGGCTGTTGCTGTTTATGGGATCTATTGACCTCGGGCTCATCTTTCTGCTTTGCATTTAGATTAGTGTTAAAGTTTCTGCCGGTGATCTGTAGTTGTGATGTTCGCCATGTTGCAGGGATGTTTGCTTGTTGCATGTCTGGTGTTTTGGCTTCTAAATAGTTGCAACATTGGCTGATCAGGTTGGATAAACTTCCATGGATTCTGCTTGCATTGCTTGTCACGTGACCATGCTCGTGTGTTATTTTGGTTAAAGTGGTGATGGTGTGCGATAGTCGTCCATGTTTTCTGGCTGCATGTTCTGCTGCTTGTTTTCAGATTGTGCCCAGCATTAGATACTTTGTGGCTCTTATAAATTATGATAGCAGGGCTCTCCAATTATTTAGTATGCACGGTATATTAAAGAAACAAGGCAAAAACCCACCAAAACTGGAATTGTAATATAAAGGACAATGTCCATCCTGGGGCTTTTCATTCATTGTAATGTTTTTTGTTTTGGTGTTTTTTTGGCTCCGATCATACGGCAGAAGAGTCAACCTGTTGATTATCCAAGTCCTGTTCACACCAGTTTTTGGGTGTACAGTTTTTTTTTTTTTTGTTTAGTCTTCTGAATGTGGGTGACTGCCATTAATGTATATGTTTTGCGATATATTTTAGTGTTGTAGACTATGCTTTTCAATCCTGTCGCATGTATGCAAAAGAAAGTATACATCTGATTCATTTTTGATCTTAAAGACTTCATTTAAGGCAAAAAAAAAGTAAAATCCAAGAATTAGTTTAATTAGCGAATGTATTTCACAGATTCCAGTTTCCAGGACTCTTTTGTCACTTTATGCATGTATCTACCGTAGTGAGTTGTGACATATCTAATGTGGCTCATTTACAGTCTATTGTCTTTGCTACCTCCAGATCTACTGTAGTAGTATGAACTGTACAGTATATGGGAATTTATAGTCTGCTGTATTCTACCTACTGGTATTTATGTAACAGTCAGTTTGTAAATGCTGTTAAAGGGCAAAAAAAAAAAAAAAAAAAAAGTTTCTTGTATGGACCTGGTTTCCTTAGTTGTATGTTTACCTACCAAATCTCCATAGAATAGATGGTGTCTGACTGTCATTCACTTATGGGGTCTACATTGATCATTAGAATGGGGTTATCCTGTCCCCTGTGTAAGTCTGTGGGACTGACAAAGATGGCCTGGCGGTGTACCCTATCCCCATAGAGATTAAATAACGTGGCAGCACATCTATGTGACCATTTCACCATTACAGGAATGGACACATGACTCCATTCTTGCAATTGGTATATTCCACAGCAGTCACACACTTGGCACCTATCTCATTGATCAGTCAGCGATAAGTTATTTTGGTGGCACTTTCGTTTTAAGATTGTGCCATATGTATTGTGAATACCTTTGCCCAGGTATATCTGTTAAATGTCTGTTTTTAAGCGCCTTTGGCCATTAATATCTCTAAAAGATCAGAAGGTTAACGGTCAATCTGTATATGAAGTTATGCAAAGTACTGTGGCAGTGAAAGCTCAGAGGAATGTCACTAGATTTAGTCCTCGTGCCTATGTGCATTTTAAGTATGTTTGATGTACAAATCTATATGTACATACATACTTGTCTACTGAGTCAGTAAGAAAAATATTGGATGATGTCCCTCCACGTGCTGCCTAACAGAACTGTTATTCCCTAGAGGCCATGTTATGCAATTCAGTGCTGCCCACATTTCCTGTTGCTCCATATTATGTGGTGGTATTGTTAGGACTGCACTGCCTTACAGTTTGATGTGTGCATGAGTTAACATCTAATCGCAATGTGTCCCATAAGGGTTTTTTTCTTTTAGTTATGTGAAATAATAAATCTAAGGGCTGACGGTCTTTCAGTTCCTCATCCAAATTGTATCAGAGACTGAAAAGATTCCAAGTTTTCATTATTGGAATTGATGACGCCAGATTTACACTGGGGCTATGGTACCCAGCTAAATGGAGAGGTGAGTATAGTATTTACTTTTTTTTTTTTTTTTTCCGTCAGAGTACCCCTTACTTAATAGCTACAGCACAGGTGGAACAGAGAATCAGTTGTCTTAGTGGAGGAGGGCTGCTTTGCACTCGGTGTAACGCGGTGCTGATTCTGGCATGATAACTCGGGTAAGAATCAGCACTGCAAAACAGAATCCTATTGACTTCAATGGGTTCCGTTTAGCGTGTGTAACACATTGAACTCAATGGGAGGCTTTTTAACCCGTTGATTTCAATGTGTTACATGCGTTAAACAGAACACATTGAAGTCAATGGGAGTCTGTTTTACTGATTCTTACGCGAGTTATCATGCCAGAATCAACGCCGCTTTAGGGCTAGTTTACATTGTGTGAATGCCCTGTAAGATTGGATCTCCTCAACCAGCACCTCCCAAGATCCAATCATTGATGAAAGACCGCTGTCGCCAAAGTTGGATTTCTCAGATCTTTTTTATTAAAGAGGACCTTTCATCAGATTGGGCACATACAGTTTTATATACTGCTGGAAAGCTGACAGTGCGCTGAATTCAGCGCACTGTCGGCTTTCCCGATCTGTGCCCGGTGTAAAGCGCTATCGGTCCTGGTACCGTAGCGCTTTAGTGTCAGAAGGGCATTTCTGACAGTTAGCCAGGGACGCCCTTCTGCCCAGCAGCGCCTATCGCGCTGTACTGTGTGAGCGGGGAGGAACGCCCCCCTCCCTCTCCTGATAATACTCGTCTATGGACGAGCACTGTGAGCAGAGGGAGGGGGCGTAACTCCCCGCTCACACTGTACAGCGCGATAGGCGCTGCTGTGGAGAAGGACCTTCCTGGCTAATGGTCAGAAACGCCCTTCTGATGCTAAAGCGCTACGGTACCGGGACCGATAGCGCTTTACACTGGGCACAGATCGGGAAAGCCGACAGTGCGCTGAATTCAGCGCACTGTCAGCTTTCCAGCAGTGTATAAAACTGCATGTGCCCAATCTGATGAAAGGTCCTCTTTAAGCATATATTTGTTTTCCTGGAATATGATATTGGTGACCTATCTTTTATAAGGCATCAGTATCAGATTGGTGGTGGTCTGACATATAATACTCTGTTTTGAAGAGACTGCAGGATTCAGAGGAGCACTGTTGTCTCTTCGCTGCATACTAGGCACAGCATTGTACCATGTATAGCAGCTGTGCTGCTATTCAGTTGCATAGAAGGGAGCCGTGGAATGGCCACATAAAAAATTTCCTACCCTTTTGCAGAATAGTGTGAGGAACAAAGTTATTGTTACAATCACTTCCTTAGTGGTACTGGCCATGTGCCATTGGGCATTGTGTGCATGATGTCAGTTGTTAGCCAAATACAGTCTCCGTGTATGTGATGTCATTACTGATGAAAGCTGTATGGGGGGGGGGGGGTCCTGGCTGGTCACCAGCCAAGCCAGTACGTGAATCATCCATCTAGATGATGGCAGCAGCAAAGACAGGTAGACACAAATCTCTTAAATTTTTATTTTTAACTCTTCAAGCCTATCCCCTGCCTCCATTGGATAGGCATTCTCCTGTGAGTGGTCGAAGGGTTTTATGGACACTGATGAGTTGACTTGGCAGTACATTGGCTGCAAAAGGAGAGGGAAGGAGATGGGCAACGTGCAATAGATGTGAATGCTCAATCAGTATCATGTAGGGTCCTACACAGGTTGTGTTCACACAGCGTGTTGCTCAAAAGTAGGAAAGCTCCTTAATTTTTTGAACAATGTGTGCTTGTCTGTTTTTAAAAATGTATTTTTTTTTTTTTTTTTGAAAAATTCACCAAGACAAGACACCTTTACTGGGAAGTGTTGTATCGTGGGGCTAGTCTGAGTGATTTAGAATGTCTATATAGCACAGCCATTATATGTAAAGATACACTAGCATATATATATATATATATATATATATATATATATATATATATATAATCTCACACACGTATTGTGTGTATAGATATATATGTGTTTACATAATACGTGTGCTATAAGCACATACATATCTGTGTTTATATAATATACACACATACACACATATGTATATGTATATTATATAAACACACATAAGTATGTGTTTATAGCACACACACGTATTATGTATATATGTGTGTGTGGTAACTCTGGTAACTGATGGAGATGAGAAACAACTGTGAACATGTGAACAAACCCTTTTTTGCTGAATATTCATAGTGTGTCTCTTTTGTGTGCTGATATTGCAAGGAAAGTTATTGGGCTAGTGACAAAAGTTTTGGTTACATTACAAGCAGCAAAGTACCAAAAAAAAAAAAAAAAAAAAAAGTACACAAAACGTACACATGACACTTCTATTGATGACAAGTTATTTTGGTTTACTACTAAACGCAGGTATTACCATGGCTCATCTAGCTTGGTAAAAAATTTCTCCACTTGCTAAACGTGCTTGTGACTTCCCAAAAAAGGGCTGTGGCCTAGAGTGTACTTGACTTGGGACGTAGAATTCTGGCTCAAAGTAAGTCAGCTAAAGAATAGTAAGGGGGCGTTCGCACTACCGTTGGTGTCCGTTATGAAGGTGTCCGTTTAAAAGAAAAAAAACGGACACCTATCATAACGGACATTAACTGACACTAATAATGCTAGGTTCACACTAGCGTTCACCTGTCCGTTCTGAGCTTTCCGTCTTCTGCATGCCAGAAGTCGGAAAGCTCAGACCGGGTCCGGCCGTGAGCGGCGGTGAGCGTTTTATGCTCTCCGCCGCGAAACCGGATTTTTTAATCCGGACACAGAGTACTGCATGTCCGACTCTGTGTCCGGATTATAAAACCCGGTTTCGCGGCGGAGAGCCTAAAACGCTCACCGCCGCTCACGGCTGGACAGCTTTCTCACCCATTCAAATGAATGGGTGAGAGAGTCCTGCAGGTTTCCGTCTCCTGCCTCTGTTTTATGCAGGAAACGGAAACCTGAACTACGGAGAGGAGAACGCTGATGTGAATGAGCCCTAAGCTAGACAGAATAGAGATAATTATAAAACAAACAAACAAAAGACAGCAGTTGTGTTCTTACAAAGGTCTGCAAAGGGAAACAATACCTCGGGCTGGGGCCAGGCGATCAGTTTTTATGTGACAAACCCCTCAGTCTTCAATAATAGTATCTGTCTAAAAAAAAAAAAAAAAAAAACCTAAGCGGGGGAGCTTGCCATTCCATATGGCAGCGCTCTGTAGTTTGTGTGTGCACTGATTGTCTTTAACTTTTGGATTAAATACATTGATTTTTAATATTACAGTACTGGTCAGAATTAATCTTTCATATGTAAAGCAACTCCTCAGTCTGTTGAAACTAAGGTTAACCTCTTTCATAAAGTGAGCCTGCAGCTGTGAATTCTTTAGATAGTTGTTAAAGGGGTTGTTCAGGCAAAATGGGACAACCCTTTTAACATTTAAATCAGCTGGGGGTTGTGAAAAATAAATGCATACTTTCCTGTTCCCGTTGCTGCGATGTCCTCCTGCATGTCCCTGTTCTTCTGCTCAGGCGGCGTTTCCCGAGTCTCTTCCACAGGTCCGCTGAAGCCACTGATTGGCCTCAGGAAGAGGACCCGTGATGCAGGCCTTTTGCTGATTGGTTACGTGACTACTGAGGCCAATCAGCGGCTTTAGTGGAACTCTGGAAGTGACCTGGGGGGCACTGCCAAAGCAGAGGAATCAGGTCCCTTCTGGAGATTCACTGATTGGCATTTACAGTCACGTGACCGCTTAGGCTAAACAGTGCCTCAGCAGGCCTTAGGCCAGGTTCAGATGGGTTTTTTTTTTGGTCTGGGATTTGATGTGGAGGCCACCTCAGATTCCGGACCACAAAACGGCTAGCCACACCTAGCAGTCGTGGCATTCTGCTCTGCATTAGGCCCAAATGAATGGGACTAGTCGGGAGGGAGGTGTCGTGAGGCGGATGTAGAAAGAGCATGTCGCCTCTTTTTTTTCCACGAGTGGGAACAAACCGAAAAGGAAAATGACCGGCTCCCATTGATCTCAATGGGTTGGCATTTTTTTGGTCAGGATTTCGACATGGATTCCACCTCAAAATCTTGACCCAGAAACCCAGTGTGAACTCAGCCTTAGGAAGAAGACCTCTAATGTCACAGGTAGTGACTGTAAGCCCTCTGCTGACTGGCCTCAGCTGTCACGTGACCACTGAGGCTAATCAGTGGTTTCCATAGAACTCCGCAAGATGCTGCCGGAGCAGAAGAACCGGGACGTGCAGGAGGACACTGGTGCAATAGGGACCACAGCTGATTTAAATTTTGAAAGGGTTGTACATTTTTGCCTTGACAGCCCTTTTAAATATTCTCATTGGTTGGCATATTTATGCTGTACCCCCCCCTTCCCCCAACTAGTTACTTTGTATTGCAGTCTATGGCCTTGTTACTTCTCTAAAATGGAACAGAATGCTTTACATAGCCCTGATATTCTGTGGGCATTACAATATATGCACAACACTGCAAGTTTCTGATATGTATTTTCCTTAGTCTTTGTATCCTCTTGCACAGTGCCAACATTTTTGTGCTATTTTCCAATAGTAATTTAGGTTAATTCGCATTCAACTCCTCAGGTGCTGTTGTTAGACATGGCCACAGAGCCTGAGGGGTTTTCTTCCCTCTACAAACAGCTCACACACATCAAACTCGCAGGAGCCATTTGGTTGTTATTGCAGCCAGGAGCCTATTGAAGGCTCTCAAGCCTGTTCTAGTAATATAACAAGGGCTGTGGCTAGGATAGGTCAAACAATGACTCCCAACTCCTCCTTTTTTCACATTTTGATTCTTGTCTAATTCCTTTATAAATGGCTGACAGTCATGGTCAGACTGGAGCAGTAAACTCGTCTAATTCATTAAAAATCTAGTGATTTAATTGTCAAAGAAAATATGCAACCAGCTATATATATTTAATTACAAATATTTAGTTTTCAGCTGAAGTTGGTAACTTAAAGGGGATAGCTATCCTATCTATAATACTAGCTTGTTTAAATTCGAGTTTTCCTAAATGCATTGCTTTAGAAATACTGCTTCATTTTCCTGCTGTCAGATTATTCCTCCATTGTTTACACATCATTGTCAAGACACCCAGCCTATATCTGATAACACAGGTTGGAAGATGGGTCACTGCTCTCTAGGGTGTGGGGTTGAGTTCTCTGTATTACAGAGCTGTTATGTATAGGACAATGAGTTCAGCTAAGTGCAGTTTGCTGATAAATGCATGGACAGTATCAGTTATCCTTCTATGTAAAAACAAAGATAATGTAACGTCTCTGCCTGTTCGGGTCACTGCTCCAACCTCTGCTCACATGCTGTGGTGCAGAAGGCGTGTGCAGTTTAATTCCTTGCTTAGTGTGCATTCACACGGAGTAACATGCCGCGTGACCTGGCACGTATACGCCGTGTGAGATTTTGAGCGCCGTATACGCTCCCATTGATTTTCAATGGGAGCCTGGATCGTATACGCCGCGTCACGGCGTATATGTGCCAGGTCACACGGCACGTTACTCCGTGTGAATGCACCTTTAGAGTTTTTGATTGCACTGTGTAAACACAGCTCTAGTTTTGTAATTGAATTTCCACCACATCCGTCTTCTGCCCTCGTTTGCCTCTGTTCTTGAAGTAGTTAATTTTAGTCTTGCCCTGTGATTGACAGCCTATCCACCTATCAACTCCAGGGCGGGTTCATC
This sequence comes from Leptodactylus fuscus, assembly GCF_031893055.1. NCBI lineage: Eukaryota > Metazoa > Chordata > Amphibia > Anura > Leptodactylidae > Leptodactylus > Leptodactylus fuscus. The sequence goes on along the minus strand of NC_134266.1, from coordinate 85,848,261 downwards.
CTATTTATTCTTGGCTCACATTCACATTGGTGCTTGCTATTGCCTTGTGCGTGCTGGCTTTTTCTCTTGCTGTTTGTGTATTCTGATTCTTTACCCTTTGGCTTTTCCTACTGACTATATTCTTTTGGATATCGATTTTGACACTGCATTGCTCGACTGTTACTGAACCCTTGGCTTACTTTCCTCCCTTTGTTGCTGTTTCTTGTGTGCATTTTGTGTTTCACGTATATAGGAAGGGATCGTCTCCAGGCTGTTGCCTATTACATAGGAAAGGACTAGGCAAGCAGGAAGGGACAGTGGGGGGGCTTCAGCTTAGGGCTCACTGTCTCTTGTGCCCTTTCCTCCAGGGTTTATCTACAGCACTGGGGAACTGCTGTCCTAGCAATTCCTAACAGATAACTGTAAGAACATTGTCTCTGAGCACAGTAAGTGTTCTGGACACATCTGTGTGATGTAATGTCCATTAGGCTAGGTTAACATCTGGGCAGGAGTTCGTATAAAAAAGGCAACAACTCTCGAACCTCATTATTGTCTATAGGGTTCGTGGGTAACCGCTGTTTTAGCAGTTTGCCTGGTGCACATGAATGACGGATAGAGTCTAGTGTAGGTGTGAATATTATTTGATATCTGGTAATAAGTGATCTCTTATGTTAAAGGCAAATGTATATATCTACTGAGGTATGTCATAGCGTACTGTCTATTAAACAGTCAAAGCCCTCACGTCATTTTGTTGTAGACAGCTGGCAAACTGCTGAGAGGGAGATGGGGGAAACCCCTTTAACTCCAATTACACAGATGAATATAAGTATTGAACTCTGCCTGTGGGACCTTGACATAGACTGCAAGAAAAGTAGGGCAGAGCTTTAAAAAGAAAAAAAAATATATATTTAAAAATGTAAAAATTCTAATTATCCACTAATGTTAGCCATTTAAGTCTTGCCATGTGTTCTTCCATCAGACCCCTGGTCTACATCCCGCTTGGTCAGCGATATGTTCTGTGCAGGTTTTTTTTCTCTCGCCACCAGCTACCATATGATCAGCAGTTTTCACTGTGGTAAATAGTTGGATGGTAGGACAAGGAAACCCAGTGTCAGCTCACTGAGCATTCAGTAAAATTTAGTCTGTTTCCTTTCATATTTTTTATAAATAGGAATTTATTTTAGGTAAAGTGAATTTATTCGAAAAAATCTTTCCTGTATTTTTATTTTTTAGTCTTAGTTTAGCTCATTATTGTGATCTGTTCTGGGACCAGAAGAATGGTCTGAAAAGTGAATAAATCAAGTCTGTTGGTGAAAATGTTACTAAGGGAGCGTTCACACTACCGTCTGTGTCTGACAGCTAGCTGCTAGCTACCTACATGTCGGGTTTTGCTGTCCGCTTGAAAAGTTGGACATCATAGGGAACGGACACTTAAGGACACCCACAGACTGTGAAAGAATGCACCCGATGTCCATTTAAATGAATGCAAAATGTCACGGACACAGCTAGTGTCCGATGCTAATGCCCGCACAAGATTTTATACAGACATTAGCAGCGGACACTAGCTGTCGGACACAGACGGTAGTGTGAATGCTCTCCAAGTCTGCTGTTCTATGGCCTCCAACTCCACAGCCCTGGAATAAAGCATACAGATGGAGAACATGTTCATGCGTCTGCCATCGCTGACAAAAGTTTTTTTTTTTTTTTAATAAGTTTCCTTTCAGTCTGTTTGCCTTTTTTTCTATTTGAAGCTTCTGTCATATGTAGTTAACCCCTTGATGGCAGGGTGTTTCGTGTCCTTAGTCTACAGACACATCTCTTGGTATCACTGCAGTACGCTTCTGATCTATGACCTGGATTGAAGGGATTTCTGATCCTGGACACCTGTTTGATCACGTGATCTGTAACTGCTGTGTGATCACGGGCAGGCAAATTGAATTCAAATATTTGTACTGGAGGTCAACTTTTATTTTGGGGCTTTTTTTTTTTTAATTTTTTTATTTTTTAGAGAGTGCATTTGTTAGAGGGGTTTCTGGGTTTATGAATTGATATCCTATCCTTAGGACAAGTCATCAATTGAAGTTTTGCAGGGTCCGTCAGCCGTGCCTCCTGCTAATCAGAGTTTGAAGGGTCCACTTCATTCGGACAAGTACTGTGGCCTCCTCACACACAACCAAGCACAGTGCTGTATGCCATTGCAAGCTGATTTACAGGGATCCTAGGTGTCTGACCCCTGCAGATCTTAAATTGATGACCTGTCCTAAAGCATATGTCATCGAATGATAAGTCCAGAAAACCCCTTTGAAGTACGTTCCATTCTGCTAATACTGAAAGACACTGCATGTGAACATACCTTTAGTGTTGCCCTAACAACCTGCTCTAGCATATACACAAGTATTCTAATTTATAAAATTAAAATGTAAAAAAATAAATGGAGAAGAAAATTTGCATAAAAAATTATTGGGAATACTTTACATTTGAAAACTTAGGCATCCACATGTTAGAGTTAAGTCCTCCATCTTTGTATTTTGGCAGCCATCTTGTACTCTTTCACATATAAACTGTATAAGTATGTATTTTTCTGTTTAAGTCAAGGAGGCCCCTTGTTAGACTTTAAGGAATGTGATAATGAACGTTAATGCAGAGGTTGCTAATCATTATCTCTCAATGGCCTCATTTTGAGAAGATGCAGCTGACTTTGTATATCTCTTATCTCCTTTACATGATGTATGGACACATAACCAACAAAAGTATTAATCTTATGGTATCTGGGCACTCTGTCATATTTTATGGTATATGAAGGTCACTTAGAGTGTATAGACACAGAGTCTATGGAACGTGTCATCTTCTCTCTTTTGCCATGATATATACATATAGATAGTCTGGGATGTTAGCTCACACATAAGTATTTTGAATCCTTCTTTGTTTCATGGGAAAGTCCATCCCAGTGTGGAAAGCTATAATGAGATGCAGATTATAATGAGCCTCAGCCAATAGCCATGTGCCAGGCTTGTCTTATATCTCTATAACCAATCATGATTGTACTGATTAGAATAGCCAAGCCAGCTCTTTGTCTGTAATGTATTTAAACTACCTTTTTCTTACAATAAAATCAGAACTCTTTTGATACACTACCATCTTGTGTCTTTAATCAGTTGTCCAGGCCTAAAAGAAAGATGGCTGCAGTCCATCTAGGCCTGTTAATTAATTCTCTAATTAGGACCTCTACAACATACGGAGGGATCCATATGTCCCTATCACACATGACCCTGATGATCTTCATAATTTAATTTAAATTAATGAATGTGAAACTTGAAAATATAAAAACATATACATTTGTACCAAGGGTATATTCATATGGTGGAATTTGCTGTGGATTCTGCCCCCAAATCTGATTTCGCCCCTGAAACCACCTCCTCCCAAAAAGTGTCCTACTCGATGTTTCTGCAGATTTTGCGTCTCGATACTCGTTCTGAGTAAGGCCTTTCATGTGGGCCTAACCAGCAGCGGAAAGCTGCAACAGAATGCCAATGCTCTGCATCAGAATCTGGTCACTACGGCTAAAATGACAGAATGTCGTGTGGACATACCCTAAAAGACTTGTATAAAGTATCTAATAACTTCTTTCTGTTTCTCCTTCATAACACACTGACTCATACAGCCATATCTGTATTTGGGGGGTAAAAGGTTTGATCAGTGTGATGATTGTCAACAGAGACTACTGTAGTAGATGGACAAATAATGGATCTAGTGTTCACTATGACATCTGTGGTTGGATGGAGGGTTTTTCCACAATTGATGACATTCTTTTGGAGCTGACATTACTCCTGTTAATGCTTTCATTGGGTATAATATCGGCATTTATGCCACTTGTTAATGGAGCCTAAACAAATGGTAGATCTGTCATTACTGATATACCCAATACCTAAGACACTATAGGACTGCCATTGATCCAGAGCTCCTGCTCTTCATGTACCATAATGTCATATGTTTGTTTCTAACACCAGTCTTCTGGAGCCAGCGGTGGGTACACCGCTCATAAATGACAGGCACCTGGAGGGGAAACAATTGATGAGTTGATGTATATTTCCCGCAACATTTAAGCCAGATCTTTGGAGTAAATGATGATAAATTTTGCAGAGCTGATGCCCCACCCCCTTTTTCTGTTTCTGGGAAGGTCAAAGGAAATATAGAAATAAGTTACTCCCCCCCCCCCCCCCCCCATTTGCATTATATCTTGTGTGTATGGCTAACTTTCCACATATGGTCATTTTTAGCATAAGTATCCCTTTCTCAATAAATTTAATCATAGTATATCCTTGATTATAAAAGCTACAATTGTCTATTAAAAGCACAGTATGATAACCTCTATATAAATGGTATGACTTCTAGCAGTGTGATAACTGTCTGGTCTGTCTGCATGCTCTAAATCTTAGACAGTTTAAGTAAATCTGCCCAGTGAGGGGCAGTTACTAAACTGACTAAATGCATGGCCACTGTTGAGTACGGCTGGATAAAAGTATACCTATCCTTTCTGTCAAAATTTACAACTGGGCAGAAATTGGGGCTGTAAATCTACATGGTGAACTACAATTTTTAAAGAAGCAGAATACTCAGAGCCCAGAGTATGGAAAATGTGGAATTTAGCGCACTATCGGCTTTCCTGTTCTGTGCCCCCGCTGAAGCGCTATTGGTTCTGTTTCCATAGCTCTTCAGTGTCTGAAGGGTGTTTCTGACAGTCTGTCAGGAAAGCCCCTCCACACAGCGTCAGCGGGGGCACAGAATTCAGCGCGGTATTACACTACATGTGCCTGAGGACGTGAAAGGTCCTCTTTAAGCCCGGCAAGGGGTGTGCGACAACGGGCGTAATCTAGTAGTACATACTTCTATATCATGAAGCTTTGTATACAGACACACCTGCCGATGTTTTGTACACAAGTTGTGTCTTGTAAAGGGTGTCAAGGCAACACTCCTTTAGTGCAATTGCATATGTTAAGTATTCCTTCAAATGTATGGCACAGTAATGGTAGTTAGGAATTCTTAACAAAGCATGTGACCACTGCTCAATTCACTCCCATGGGACTGACAAAACTGTACTGTGTTCTTCAATCCTATAGAAGAAACTAGAATGGTGGCATGCATACCCACTACCACTTTGTTCAGAGGGGGATGAGGGAACATGATTCTTGCAATTGATGGGGAGAGGAGGTCCCAGCCATTCCCCCAGAGATTTGACATGAATTGTCTTTTCACTGGATTGTTGTTGAGGGGATATTGTCAATCCTTAGGGGGAGACCACCCCATTTGCGTTCCACTGTGAGGGATCATGGGAAGAATATGCAAATCTGTCTCCCATGATGTTAATATAGGGAGACAGTGTCTCGGTCATGCAGCCCACTAGGTGACGCTCCCTTGAACATGCCCGACCTTCCCAAAGTCCTTTGCTGCAATGATGTGGGATTTTACCAAGTCAGTCTCAGCCGAGGAAAGCTGTTTCGATCTGTTTGGATATCTTCAGCCTGGCACAGAGAAGACTGACTTGGCAGAGGTGAGAGGCTTCTAGACCAGGTTAAGGGGATACTGTCACTCCTTAGGGAGAGACCACCATATAGGTGTGTGGAGACTTAAGCCATTTGCACTCCACTGTGAGGGATCATGGGAAGAATATGCAAATCTGTCTCCCATTATGTTAATATAGGGAGACAGTGCCTCAGTCATGCAGCACACTAGGGGGTGCTCCCTTTAACATCATCCCTGACCTTCCCAGAGGCCTTTTCCTCTTAAAGGGAGTGCCCCCTAGTGGGCTGCATGACTGAGGCACTGTCTCCCTATATTAACATCATGGGAGACAGATTTGCGTATTCTTCCCATGGATGATTGTTGGTAATTTATCCACTAGTCAACCCTATCTTGACTAGACTTCTTGAACACTGACATATGTTTTAACCTCTTAAGGGCGCAGGGTAGTTTGAACTTTAATGCTCAGTGACTTTTTTTTTCATATTTTCCTTCCCCGCCTTACATATTTCATAACTTTTATTTTTCTGTTGGCATAGTCATGGCTGTAAGTTTTGGCACCCCTGAAACTTTTGCGTCATAAATTGTGCCACCGTTTTGGGGTACATATAATGTTTTGATTAGCTTTTATTAATATTTTGGTGGGGTCCATGTTTAAAGGGGCTCTATCAGCAAAATCATGCTGTATGAGCCCCACATATGCGTGAATAGCCTTTAAAAAGAGTATTCAGGCACCACTAATCTAATATTAAACCCCCCCGCCCGTTTTAAAATAACACTATAAAAACATATATGTAAATCATACCTGAACATGCACGCTGGGCGGTCGTGTACGATCTGATGTCATCTTCGGTCCCTCCTTCCTCTTTTTTTTTTTCTCCTGGTGCTGAGCGTGAAGGAATTTAAAAATAATAAATGCATTCCTAATAATTCTGTATCTCCATTTCTCAAACTTTGCAATGGTGTAAATGAAACCATCTGTAGGTGTAAAGTTAGTTAAGATTATGTATAGATGTTCCTGATTTACAGTAGTCTGTGGCACTGTGATAAGTTTATCGCATTTACAGACTGTCTAGTCTAAATTTACAGGGTCTAAATTTTACGCAGGATCTTGCCCAAAGTTCTTAGAAAAGATGCTCCAGAATGTTATATTAGAATACAATTATTTCCTTAAATGGACACGTCAGAAGATCACAGATTCACTTTAGTAAAGTATGTATATGTCTGGAACATAACAGCTATCTTACAGCTATCAGAAGCTTTATTGTAGATGAAATAAAAACTGGTTCCAATAAAGATTTGATCATAAGCAAATATTACCAGATCTGAATGGCCAAGTTGGCGTAAATTTCTGGAAAATAAGTGAAGCTTGACCCACTCACATGTAGCCAGTCTGTTTTTGTTTAAGAAAAAAAAGATAAATAAAAATGTAGAAGTTTACTTTTCTTTTCAATAAAAATTTATTTAGAGATTGTCACTAGTGTTTTTTTTTTTTCTTCTGACTACAGTGCCTTGCAAAAGTATTTATACCTCTTGAACAAGGTAGACAATAGTGAAATGGAATGAAAATGATAAATGGTTTTCAAAATTTTAATCAAATAAAAAGTTGAAAAGTGTAATGTGATGGGGCCACACGGTGGCTCAGTGGTTAGCACTGCAGCCTTGCAGCACTGGAGTCCTGATGTTCAAATCCCGCCAAGGGCAAAAAAACATCTGCAAGGAGTTTGTATGTTCTCCCCGTGTTTGCATGGATTTCCATCCCATATTTCAAAAAAGACATACTGATAGGGAAAAATGTACATTGTGAGCTCTATGTGGGGCTCACAATCTACATTAAAAAAAAAAAGTGTGATGTGCAAAAGTATCCAGCTCTTGTACTCTGATACCCCTAAATAAAATCCAGTGCAATCAATTACCTTCAGAAGTTAGAGGCCAGCTGTGTGTAATTTAGTCTTAGTATAAATACACCTGTTCTGTGAAGGCCTCAACGGTTTGTTGGTAAACACTAGTGAACAAACAGCATCATGAAGACCAAGGAACTCATCAGACCGGTCAGAGATAAAGTTGTGGAGAAGTTTAAAGCAGGGTTAGGAAAAAAACAGAACAACATATCCCAAGCTTTGAGCATACCAAGGAGCACTGTTCAATCCATCATCTGAAATTGGAAACAGTATTCTACAACTGCAAACCTACCAAGATGAGGCTTTCCACTTAAACTAATAGATCGAGCACAGAGAGCTCTGGTCAGAGAAGCAACCAAGAGGTCCATGGTCACTCTGGAGGAGCTGCACAAATCCACAGTTCAGGTGGGAGAATCTGTCCACAGGACAACTATAAGTCATGCACTCCACAAATCTGACCTTTATGGAAGAGTGACAAGAAGAAAACCATTATTGAAGGAAAGACATAAGAAGTTTCATTTGCAGGTTGCCACAAGCCATATAGGAGACACGGAAAACATGTAGAAGAAGGTGCTCTGGTCAGCTGAGACCAAAGTTGAACTTTTTAGCTTAAGTACAAAGCGCTACATGTGGTAGAAAAGTAACACTGCTCAGCACCCAGAACACACCTATGATACATGGTGGTGGCAGCATCGTGCTGTGGGGAGGCCTTTTTTTGTGTACATAGCTGGACTATGCATCTTTCTATGTAGGACAAGATGTCATTTTTATTATTTTGGGGAATGTTACTTTTTTTTTTTTTAAATATTACATTAGATTTTGATGTACTTGGATCAGTTGAAAAGATAACTAAGGGTTGAGGAAAAATAAAGCCTTTTGGCTATTTACATTTTTTTTTTTTTTTTACTGCTATAGTGTCATATATATGTTAGATATTGTTATATTGCAATAGTTTGGTGTGTGTGTGTATGTGTGTGTGTATATATGTGTATATATATATATATATATATACACAGTCCTATGAAAAAGTTTGGGCACCCCTATTAATCTTAATCATTTTTTGTTCTAAATATTTTGGTGTTTGCAACAGCCATTTCAGTTTGATATATCTAATAACTGATGGACACAGTAATATTTCAGGATTGAAATGAGGTTTATTGTACTAACAGAAAATGTGCAATATGCATTAAACCAAAATTTGACCGGTGCAAAAGTATGGGCACCCTTATCATTTTATTGATTTGAATTCCCCTAACTACTTTTTACTGACTTACTGAAGCACAAAATTGGTTTTGTAACCTCAGTGAGCTTTGAACTTCATAGCCAGATGTATCCAATCATAAGAAAAGGTATTTAAGGTGGCCAATTGCAAGTTTGATCTCCTATTTGAATCTCCTCTGAAGAGTGGCATCATGGGCTACTCAAAACAACTCTCAAATGATCTGAAAACAAAGATTGTTCAACATAGTTGTTCAGGGGAAGGATACAAAAAGTTGTCTCAGAGATTTAACCTGTCAGTTTCCACTGTGAGGAACATAGTAAGGAAATGGAAGAGCACAGGGACAGTTCTTGTTAAGCCCAGAAGTGGCAGGCCAAGAAAAATATCAGAAAGACAGAGAAGAAGAATGGTGAGAACAGTCAAGGACAATCCACAGACCACCTCCAAAGAGCTGCAGCATCATCATCTTGCTGCAGATGGTGTCACTGTGCATCGGTCAACTATACAGCGCACTTTGCACAAATAGAAGCTGTATGGGAGAGTGATGAGAAAGAAGCCGTTTCTGCACGTACGCCACAAATAGAGTTGCCTGAGGTATGAAAAAGCACATTTGGACAAGGCAGCTTCATTTTGGAAACAAAAATTGAGTTGTTCGGTTATAAAAAAAAAAAAGGCGTTATGCATGGCGTCCAAAAAGAAAGCATTCCAAGAAAAACACATGCTACCCACTGTAAAATTTGGTGGAGGTTCCATCATGCTTTGGGGCTGTGTGGCCAATGCCGGCATCGGGAATCTTGTTAAAGTTGAGCCGCATGGATTCCACTCAGTATCAGCAGATTCTTGAGAATAATGTTCAAGAATCAGTGACGAAGTTGAAGTTACGCCGGGGATGGATATTTCAGCAAGACAATGATCCAAAACACCTCTCCAAATCCTCAGGCATTCATGCAGAGGAACAATTACAATGTTCTGGAATGGCTATCCCAGTCCCCAGACCTGAATATCATTGGGATGATTTGAAGCGGGCTGTCCATGCTCGGCGACCATCTAACTTAACTGAACTTGAATTGTTTGTCCAAAATCCCTTCATCCAGGATCCAGGAACTGATTAAAAGCTACAGGAAGCGACTAGAGGCTGTTATCTTTGCAAAAGGAGGATCTACTAAATATTAATGTCACTTTTCTGTTGAGGTGCCCATACTTTTGCATCGGTCAAATTTTGGTTTAATGCATATTGCACATTTTCTGTTAGTACAATAAACCTCATTTCAATCCTGAAATATTACTGTGTCCATCAGTTATTAGATATATCAAACTGAAATGGCTGTTGCAAACACCAAAATATTTAGAACTAAAAATGATTAAGATTAATAGGGGTGCCCAAACTTTTTCATAGGACTGTATATATATGTGTGTGTATATATATATATTATAATATATATAAAATATAGCTTCTGCCTGCAACTTCGTCTGCGTGTTGTTGGCATTGATGACCCGCCTATATTCATCAAATTACTGCCGACAATGGTTTGCCTGCTCTGGCGTTTCAGCAGCTCTTAGGCTGGTTCACACACAGTTTTTTGGTCAGGAAACTGACTCAAATTCCTCCTCCTAAAAACACCTCACCATAGGACTGTGTGGTGAGGCGTTTTTTGGGAGGATGAATTTGAATCTGTTTCCTGACCAAAAAAACTCATATCTCTTGTTTTAAAATTTTGCAACAAATTAGTTTTTCTTTTTCCAGGCATGTTTAAAATTGGCATACTGCCAATTTGGATTAAAGGTGTTTCCAGTGTGTCAGCACTGTCTGGAGCAGATCAGATTATATGAAAATGCATGTACACAATGGACTGAGAGTTAGCTGAGTGTTTACACAGTGAGATAACAGACTTTATCACAACCTGAGATAAGCTGCTGCATAACATAATTCATAACAGTCATAAAGCCATGTCATTTACTGGGATAAAAAATAGCCTATGTGTTTGAAGTTACGAACTGTGTCAAACTTCATTCAAATCCGTTTAGCCGTTTTTGCGTGATTGACTAACAAACATCCAAGCTTTCCCATTTATAATATTATGCAAAACAAAAACAGAGACACCGAGCGCTCAAAATATGTCAACCCTTGTGGAGGGAAAATAAAACTAGTCTCATGAAGGTGAAATAATGACCAAACAAACCCTCTCACCTGAGATTTCCTGAGTTTTGCGTGCACAGGGTGGATGGATCGGGTGAGGGTGGCAGCGGTTCCGTGTGAAACACCGGAGGACCGGGAAAGGTACAGGAAGTGGGAATGATCAAGGATCCGCGCTCAGAGGTCATATGGAGGAATGATATTTTCAAAGACCATTTGGTTAAAACGGAAGGTTTTTTAATGTGGATAAAACAGTAAGCACAACGCGTTTCGGATTACAAAAAATCCTTTTTCAAGTGCGAGAAATCAAAGAGGCACGTCGGGCGAGATGCGAGATTTATAATATTAGTAGGGGATTATATATAACCTTTCACCGCCTCCACAAATTCTAAGGGCTCGTTCACATCTGCGCCCGGGACTCCGTTTTGCAAGTTTCTGTTTCCTCCCCAAAACTGGGCAGGAGACGGAAACCTGCCGGCATCTTTCAAACCCATTCATTTGAATGGGTTTGAAAAAGTGTCCGGCCGTGAACACTGGTGAGCGTTTTATGTTCTCTACGGCGAAACCATTTTTTTTTTTAAAGCCGGACACAGTCGGACATGCAGTATTCTGTGTCTGCTTTAAAAAAAAAAAAAAAAAAAAAAAAAAAAAAAAAAGCATGCAGAAGACGGAAACCTGATAATGGAGTCCAGACGCTGGTGTGAACCCAGCGTAAGTTAATAGGTGCTGCACAGTTGTTTTTTGCACCTTTGCCAAGGTTAGTCTGGACTTAGCATGTGCTTGGCATGATAACCTTCATAAAGTGATATAATTTTGATAACTATATTTGGAAGCATTTTTTCATACTGATACTATTTTATAAATTATTGCTCATCTTATTTTGATACCATATATAAATCTGATGCTAACGCTGCGTTAATTTACTTTCATTTTAGTTCCTTAAAATACAGATCTTGCCTAACCTATTCATGCCGATTTTATGAACTAATATATATATAATATATGTGTGTGTTTCATCTGTTTCTCAATGTAATTTTCTGTAGATTCAGTATGTTAGGTCGTACCCAATAATTTGTAGGCTCCTTTGGGATATGTCACTGCTGGAAAGGTTGGAGTTTCCTAAGGCAGTGCTTTAGGTGACATGACCAGTAATGGGGCCAGACTTGCAGCCTAAGGCATAAGCTGCCTGACCTTGGCGTCTTCTGAATGACGTTGATGAGCAATGAAATGACCCGATTCCTTTCGCTTCTGCCATTTTCCATTCCTCTTCATTTTGTTCTTCTGCTGATACTTTTTGTGTATAAAATATATACGTAGAGACAGACTGTAGACTTAAACTTCTACCATTGAATAGATTCCTGTAGTGTGACATTTTATCGCAGAAGACAACAAAAACAATGAATAAATGTTTTTCTAATGACTTTTCATTATTTTTGATGTCACACTTCAGCAGTTTAACCAGTTGCAGAAGTTTGGTTAACTCTTCTACATCTACATATCTGAGTGTTTAGACAATATGCCCCTGAAAAAATGAAAGGTGGATTGGAGGCCAAGAATTACTGTATTTTTACTTTCCTCGTATAAGGCAAGGCTTGAGAAAGTCTCATATATATGAGATGAAATGCTTCTGTTTTTGGATAAGTAATGTATCCGCTCTCTTTCCTCTTATTTTTTTTGGAGTGCCGTCCGTTTTTTTCTGGTATTGCTATTTGGAACTATAGTCTTTACTCTGGGGCTGGTACCCTATCGTATTTCCAGTCTATATTTTGGAAATGTATTTAAAAATTTGAGGATTGGGTTCAAATCTGTGCTGTGGATTCCATCGTAGAAACATTTTTGGAAAAGACCCAGCGGACCTTAATATAGTCAATGGCGGTACGCCAGTGTCTCTGTGTAGCCACCATTTTAGTGGCCCGGCTCTCTGTCATTCAGGTCCTCCGGCTGAGCCAAATGGCTGACACCACAGCAATAGTATGAACCTAGCATAAGTATATAAGTGTATTGTATTGACTACAGTTTTGTTTTTTCTGAAGCCAGTTTGCGATCTCCATAATTTGGACATGTTTTGTTCTAATGGTAAAATAAGTTAGAGCTAGCTTGTGGGTGCAGCTCCACACACTGCACCTGCAATAACTTGCCAGTGTGTTTTATATTAATGTATGATGTAGACTTTCTTCTTGTACACATGGCACTAACGTTTTCATTAATTCCTTACTTGTCTAACAGGTAGAGCTGGTACCTTTCTTTACCCTAATTGTAAATTCTGGAATTGCATGTACCTTTATGTTGTCTTTGAGTTATGCAGGTTTTTCTGGTTGAAGGGAATGATAAAGTTTTTATTTTAGGTGAAAATCTTACCATAAAAACTGATAATAGACTCAGAATAAAAGTTTTCACTATAATTGGACATTGGAATGGACAGAAGTGCAGTTACGCTGGGTTCCCACCTGCGTTCATGTCTCCGTACTATGGTTTCCGTCTTCTGCATGGCAGAAGACGGAAACCATAGACCGGGTCCGGCCGTGCGCGGCGGTGAGCGTTTTAGGCTCTCCGCCGCGAAACCGGATTTTTTTATCCGGACACAGAGTAGTGCATGTCCGACTCTGTGTCCGGATTATAAAACCCGGTTTCGCGGCGGAGAGCGCAAAACGCTCACTGCCGCGCACGGCCGGACATCTCTCTCACCCATTCAAATGAATGGGTGAGAGTCTCCTGCAGGCTTCCGTCTCCTGCATCTGTTTTATGCAGGAAACGGAAACCTGCAATAAGGACCGAACAACGCAGATGTGAACGAGCCCTTATTCTGATTCCACTGACTCACAGTAGTTGGTGTTAGAAGTTGAGATTTTAATGCCGGTATCAAAGTGTACCTCAACTTTCAACTACGCTTCAAACTTTTTTTTTTTTTTTTATAAAATGTTACACTGGTATTACCAATGGCATACTTTTTTTTTTTTTTTTTTCTTCACGGATTTTGGTGTGTAAGGAATCGCTCAGGTAGATGCTTGTAGCAGTGCAGGAAACAGGGACACAGACACTGGCTTGCACACGAGTTCAGGCTTTATTCACATGTAACACATACACTGCCTTTGCAGAGGCACAGAATAAACAAAACCCCTTCTCGGCTGAGAAACTAACTTAAACGTAAGGAAACTTTTCCCTGACTATACAGAAGACTGGCTACCAGTCTCCCACCTTGGCAACAACGGGTGGCACAGTACCTGCTTTGGAGGTCTGGTCTGAACAGTTCAACTGTCAGTGTGGTGCCACCCTGCTAGTCTTCACACTCAGACTGTTATCAGGCCTTGATTAGTCAGCTGACCTCCCTGGTGTGAGTCTTTACCATACACCCTTTAGCTACCTGGCTGGAATATACCTGTCTTCACAGACCACACCCTTCACTCTCTCTCAGCGGTTTTAAAAGAATAGTTGTCTTTAATAAATGTATTTGAAGAGGTTAACCTAGGATTAGACAAATAGTAGAGGATTTGCACACAGCTCTTTTCTCTCCATAATTTTCGCTCATTTCGGTCGGAAACCGAGCAGACCCCATTATAGTCTATGGGGTCAGTGGGTTTCCTAAGGTAACTGCTTTTTTATGCAGATTGTTTTCGTTGGGGGGGGGGATCCCCAAGTGGACCCCCTGAACGGAAACCCGAACGCAGATGTGAACCTAGCCTTTTGAAGACATCTCCTTTTTAAAGGGAGTCTGTCACAACAGCATATCAACCCAGCCCTACAAGCCACCTGAATCATTTTCTCCCTTGTGGATGAGTGCCTCTTTTGTGACAGATCACAAGGGCGTTTCTGTTGTTCGAGCGAGTTTAGCTAAAGAGCCTTTGTTGCACCAAAGGGCTACCGTAATTTGCATATTGACAAAAACTGCAATATATTAGCATTGGAGGGAGAAGAATGCTCTAGTGGCTGTTGTAGATAAAGTTGCCTATCGACCAGTGACATGAATAGGTGTTTGTATATATATATATTTGTGTGTGTGTTTTGAGGTTGCACTGAAAGGAATGAGCAAATCCGCATATGGGCAAGCTAAGGCAGAGATATTTTATGCCCTGCTTGTTATGAGAACCCTTGCCTAGCCGCTTGAGGTCCTGCAGTTAGGAGATATGCTTCAAGGTATCTTGTTTAAAGATGTACATAACTCATGATTTAAGCAGAATCCCCCTCAGATCTCTATAAGACTTAAGGGAGCGTGCTCACTACTTTTGTGAATGTCCATTGGACTTTAACAGTGATTGAAAGGAAAATCAGAACCCTTCTTCTGTGGTTGCCAATCCCCCTACCAACTCCGACATATACACAGTTTGTTTTATTAAAAAAAAAAAAAAAAAAAAAAAAAGTATTAGTTGTTAAGAATGTAAACCAGACCATTATATGTTGCACACCACCTAAAAATAGGAGTTCAAAATGTACAGCGTTAATGCTTATCACTTAGGCCTGCATCTACATGCACAACTTCGTAAAATCACCAGAATTGGAAGGAACAAAAAAAAAAAAAGTCTGTAGAAATTGTACAATGGAAAATCCTGGAGTTCTGGGTTCAAACCCTGCCAAGGACAACATCTGCAAGGAGTTTGTATGTTCTCCCCGTGTTTGCGTGGGTTTCCTCCCTCCAACACTCCAAAGACATAGGAGTGAAAAAAACTGTTTAAGGGAATGAAAAAGTATTGGCGATTGTCACCTTTATTCTCAGGTTTAGAATGAATCCAAAAGCTTCCAGGGATGTTGGCATTATTAACAAGGATGTATTACATATGTGCTGTGCTACCTAAGTACCTCTGTGTCAGGTCTGTCTTAGGTTGTATGAAATATAAAAATTCAGAGTCTTCAGTGCTTAATACCTTTTTAATGGACCTCCTTGTGCCAAAACACTTCTGCAATCAAAATCATGATATTATCAATGACTTGCAGCCTTCAGAAAGTGTTTTAGATATATCTGAAGAAGAAGCCTACAAGCTTCAAAACGATATATTCTGTCATCATTATGAGTTAGCCATTAAAAAAAAGGTATCGCCTACTGAAGACTTGCAAGTTTTTTTTTTTTTTTTATATTTGAAGATTTTAGTTTTAAAGAGGACCTTTCACCATATCCGGGCACAGGCAGTGTTATATACTGCCAGAAAGCTGACAGTGCGCTGAATTCAGCGCACTGTCGGCTTTCCCGATCCGTGCCCGGTGTAAAGCGCTATCGGTCCCGGTACCGTAGCACTTTACAGTCAGAAGGGCGTTTCTGACCATTAGCCAGGAACGTCCTTCTGCCTCGCGGCGCCAATCGCGCTGTACTGTGGAGCCGGGAGGAACTCCCCCTAGTTCTCAGCAGTTTTGTCAGATGGATTATATCCACTTACAATTAGCTGTGTGTGTGTGTGAATGCTGCTGAACCCGATGCTGTCCCAAACTCATCTGCGATGCGCGATGCTGTCGAACTGTACTGCGATGCGATGCGCGATCGGAACTGTACTGCGATGCGGGTATGCGGCCTTGCTTGCTGCTGTCCCGATACTAGTGCTGAACAGCTCTGCTGGCCCGATAACGGAATAGTACCCAGGAGAGTGTGGGAGTATAAACGCATGACCATTTTTGACGCACTCCAGAGGGGGTTAAATCTGTTGCATGGATTTATGTCCTACAAGAGTTAGGCATCACATCACTAATCAAAGGGACCATAAAACTCAGAGGGGCCATGAACTGATAATTAGTTTAACTTATCTATTTATTTGTGTGTGTACTGCTTTCCATCACCTGTCGCACTGAGCACTTTATTCCTGTGTGCTTTTGTGTATAAATACATGCCTTCAGAAATTGTTACACCATGCCTGATGAAGAGACCTGAGTAGTCTCGAAAGCTTGCAATCTGTCATCATTTTTGTTAGCCATTAAAAAGGTATCAACCAGGACTCAATTTTTATATCTCAAATCCACGGCTAATACGGTACAAAGATATATTTTTCCTTAGCTTGTATGGGCTTCATTCTCAGCAACCAATAAAGTACGTTTTCCCTCATTTGCATATGAAAAACTGTGACTTACATACAAAAGGGTTTTCAGAGCTGAATAACAGAGCCATATTTGTAAACTGTAGGATCACCTTTACAAGGTACTGAGATTTGGTTATAAACCTCTTTTTACCGTTGTTTTTTTTTATTTTTTTTTTGTCACCAGTAAACAGAAGATGGTTGCTGGCTGAACCAGACTGTACCAGTCGCCATCTGATCTGTGTGGGATCCGCCCTACTCTCCCTTGATAGCAGAATAGATAAGGATCAAGTAGCAAGAGTTCAACTGCCCAGTCCTTTTGTTCTCTGGGAGATAAGCTATTGCCAGAGGAAACTGCCAGTGGCTTCCTTGCCTCTTAGTCAGTACTTATTCCCCAAGGTTCATGCGTGTGGGGGAGATCAAGTGAGACTGCTGTCTTGTGTATTGGATCATGTTTAGTGGATCTCTAATCTAATAGGTAGCTACATGTGATCACGGTAGGACATGTGCAATAGCAAAGCTTCTGGCCTTTGCAGAGATGCTCTGTTTGCATGCTGGGAGCCCAGCATTAGCTGCTTTGTGTGGCTTTGGTCTCTTCTAACAGGCAAAGGTGTCATTAGTTGTGTGCTGCTGGTCCTTTTCTGCCCAAAAGCAGCATCTGTTACTTTCTTGGCCAGATAAGGGTGAACTTTTGAGCTATATATGGGACTAGCCTCTGTCCGCGACTTTGTCTGTGGGTTGTTGGCGTCGATAATCCGCCTATATTCAGCAAATTGCTGCCATCAATGGTTTTCCTGCTCTGGCATTTCGCAGCTCTCAAGCTGTCCTGCTGCTGAACTTGTTCCTCACGCCGTAACTGTGATTGTTCTGGCATGTCAGTAGCTCGCTGGGATGCCATATAATGAGCGTGTTGTTGGTGTTGATGATTTGCCTGCTCGGGCGTTTCAAGAGCTGTGAAGCTGGCCTACCGCTGAACTTGTTCTTTGCGCTGTGCCCATGATTGATCCAGCATCTCAGCAGCTCGCTGGGAAGCCATATAATGAGCGTGTTGTTGGAGTTGATGATCTCCCCCCCCCAGCTGCGCTTGAGGAG
The DNA here is from genome assembly GCF_031893055.1 of Leptodactylus fuscus. Classification (NCBI taxonomy): domain Eukaryota; kingdom Metazoa; phylum Chordata; class Amphibia; order Anura; family Leptodactylidae; genus Leptodactylus; species Leptodactylus fuscus. The sequence continues at coordinate 85,830,429 of NC_134266.1, read as the reverse complement.
AACTGTGCGACTTCTGGCTACCTTCATGGCTCTCGTTGTTTGTGACAAATTAGATTTTCTTTTTCCAGGCATGTTTAAAATTGGCAAACTGTCAATTTGGATTAAAGGTGTTTGTCCATGTCAGTTTGTCTTGCAGTGCCTGGAGCAGATCAAATAATATGCAAATGTATCTACACAATGAGGGTTAGTGTGCGTTTAGACAGTGATAACAGCCCGGCTGAGATAAGGCTGCTGCAGGAGCAGTGTAATATAGTATGTGAAATTAAATTCAAAACAGTCGTGAAGCCATGTCATTTACCGGGATAAAATGTAGCCTCTGTTTTTATCCAAATCCGTTCAGCCGTTTTTGCGTGATTGAGGAACAAGCACACAAGCATCCAAACGTTCACATTTATAATATTAGTAGGATGTCTTCTTTATGGATGTAGATTTGTCAGCACACACACACAGTATTGCAGTGGTATTCTATGCAATCTCACTTTGGGGGCAGAACTTTGAAATCTCTAGTTTAAACTGCTTAGTACCTAGCAATTGTGAAACTGCTTTATGAACATATTCAATTTATTGTGGAGAAAGCCAGAACATGAAATGTTACCTTCATAAATTGTTGTGTGAGACTCTATCACTTGACTACCAAACTTAGTTGCCACTCCCTAGGTCATCATATTAATTACATGTGTCAAGTGTGACTCAGTGTGACTCATAGTTACTCATGCTCATGCACCCGGCTGACTCATACTCGGTATAATTTTGTAATGAGGAGTTGGTGTATATAAGTAGTTACAACATAGCCATACGGCTAGGCCTGCATGACCCTTTGTCTCTCTTTACTGAAGTTTTTAATCGTGTGCAATTACTATACAAGTTGCCAGTTCATTAGTAAAAAAAAAGTGCTCTGTAAACCCATCCTCAGACACTTTATAAGGAGCTTTTAGCATATATATATATATATATATATATATATATATATATATATATATATATATATTATTTTTTTTTTTTTTTTTTTTTTTTTTTTTTTCAAAAAACTTTTTCCCCTGAAATAAAATGTGTGGATATTTGTTACTCGGCCAAGTACCTATTTGGATCATAGCAGAACTCGCATACTTTGACCACATGATTGAATGTGTATCCAATGTGGTGCCAAATGTGCAGCAAGAATGCATTTGGGTGACATTGGAGTGCATTCTGCTGCAAACTCTACCCCACATCAGAGCACAGTAGGACATGGCTGGATGGGGTCTAATAAAGTTGTCTCAAGAAAAATAGTAGAAGCCATACTGGCTTTAGAAATCAGACTATAAGCTGCTGATCTAATTTCTGGCCAGACATGATGTACATTATGGCATGTGCAGTACTGACTCTTGCTGCTTGACTTCCTATAGTATGGCTATACAGAGCTTGTTGTGTCAAAAATCAAAAACTTATATATATAATGTCTTTATTGTATAGGACCCCCCTTTTTTTTGGGGGGAGGCGATACAGTTTCTGCCCCCCTTTTATACACCCCACCACAGTATCTGGCCCTCTTTATGGCTCCCACACAGTGTATGAGCCCTCTTCCCCAGAGTAGGGCTGATAGCTTTCACTTGCATGTCCGTGCTTCATTCCTGGCCACACTCTGCTGCTGCCTTTAGGGTTTTCTGTAGCCAAACGCCGGGATGCTGTCCATAGCTTCTCGGTGAGTAATATCCGCTTTGAGGCATTATTCACAGGTAAATTATTTGCATCTGTGATTGTGAGCTAAAATCAGGAGTGGCAACTACACAAGAGATAAGGTATAATGGAAAGATTTGCACCTGTCTTATGTTCTCAACCAGCACTTGGTTTTACCAAATGATCACTGACCAAACATTGACCGTATGTGGGGAGGGGGAACTTTGAGAGTCAACACAGATGAATATGTAACTTTTATTACAGTCCTTTAAATGATCTGGTGCTTGAGAGGCCCAGCATGTAATCCCAAACAAACACAAACTACAGTGTGACCTTCTTCTGTCTTAGCTTCTCTTTGAAAATGCCTCTTCTGCCTCTCAATACAATCCAATACAAATGTTCTTTATTAGCGTATCCAAAGAATAAAACATTTGGTGTTGCCAAAGCAATAAGGAGGTTGGGGGTGGTTAAGGGGTCCGTGGGTTGGGGCTCGACGGGTGATGGGGGCTCGGTGGTCTTTTGGTGGGTGGGGGGGTTTAATAGTCCATGGGGGGGGGGGTTTGATAGTCCATGCATCTCACCTTCCTCTTGGTGTCAGCTTGACACGTATTGGGCAGCGATCTCCACAGTGGTCTCCTCCTCTCCAAGTAGGATGTGCCTCTCACATGTTCTGCTTCTTATAGCCCCCTCTCACATATACTAGCCATAGTCTCACCCACCCCTGCGTTTTCACAGTTAGGTCACCATACTGCAAGTTTGTGCAGCTATCAAGAAATGCAGTGACATCATCCTCCTAGTGTAAGGTCCTGGCAGGTATATATTACTAGGAGCTCTGCAGTGTTTTGCAGAAACAGAAATTTACTAAGATGACTACTATACCACGCTGAAGTGTTGCTTCCAATTGCACTTATATCTAGGTTAATGGGGAGAAAAGAGGATTGTGAAGTCCAGAATATTTACTATTCTTTACACCAAAAATTGGTGCAAATTACTACACAAGTCTATTCCTAGATATCAATTTTTTTTGGTACTGCTTCCTGTTCAGATGCTGCTGGTTCCTCTTGACACACAGGAAATTACCAGTCCGCCAGTCACTGGCCTCAGCCAATGGCATTTCCTGTGTATTGAGAGTGACCAGGAAGTAGGTAGTGGCAGGAACACCATGGCAGCATCTGAGCATAGACATGGTTGAGCATGGCGTTACTACTACTTTGTCTTTGCCCGAAAAGTAATTCCCTTATAAGTGGAGGAATGCTTGAAAAGAGAACCTTTCACCTCCTGGGGCACATGCGGTGTAATACACCACTAGAAAGCCGACAATGTGCTGAATTCAAGCTAGAAAAAAGCTGAAGTTTGCCAAAGACCATAAGGATTGGACCATAGAGGATTGGAGTAAGGTAATCTTCTCTGATGAGTCTAATTTTCAGCTTTGCCCAACACCAGGTAGTCTAATGGTTAGATGGAGACCTGGAGAGGTGTACTAGCGACAGTGTCTTGCACCCACTGTGAAATTTGATGGAGGATCTGTGATGATCTGACTGGAATTGGGTAGGTTAATCTTTGTGAAGGACATATGAATCAAGCCGCATCCAAGGTTATCCTGGAAAAACACTTGCTTCCTTCTGCTCAGGCAATGTTCCCCAACTCTGAGGACTGGTTTTTCCTGTAGGACAATGCGCCATGCCACACAGCTAGGTCAATCAATGGGTGGATGAAGGATCACCACATGAAGACCCTGTCATGGCGGCCCAATCTCCAGACCTGAACCCCATAGAAAACTTCCGGAATGTAATCAAGGGGAAAATGGATAGTCACCACCCATCAAACAAACAATAACTGCTTATATTTTTGTGCCAGGAGCGGTATAAGGTCACCCAAAGGCAGTGTGACAGACTGGTGGAAAGCCAAGACGCATGAAAGCTGGGATTAAGAATCATGGTTATTCCACCAAATATTGATTTCTGAACTCTTCCTGAGTTACATTAGTAGTGTGGTTTTTAAATGAATATGGACTTGTTTTCTTTGCATTATTTGAGGTCTGACAGCGCTGCTTTTTTTATTTTGATTTCTCATTTGCGGCACATAAATACTAAATTTTCTTGCTTTGAATTTCGGAGACATGTTGTCAGTAGTTGATATACTAAGAACAATGTACATTTTACTGAAAAAGAGCTAGAGTCTAGGAGTGTATACATGGGGCGATATATCAAATAACCAGCATCCTACTCGACCCCCCCTCCCTGCTCCATAGAATTGTATGTGAGGCTGATGTGTCAATAAGGAGTTGGAGAACTCTTTAATAAGTGGTGAAGGAAACGGATCTCCTTAATAAGAAAGATTACAAAGTTTCTTCTATATAAATACACTGTTCATTTATGTAGTGGAGGCATGCTTTAATAAATTCCTCACTTTTTTTTTTTTACGTAGCGTATATACATGTGCAATGGTGGAACTGTAGATGTTCTAATAAAGGCGGTCACTGTCTGCATGAAGTGCTTATAATGAAATGTAGCGGCATCACGGGTACACAGAATATTAGTGAGAGTGACGGACATGCTGTGATGAAGCTGCCATCTTTCCCTCAGCCATGCTGTGGATTTATGGTCTGCTCTCTAGGTCTACTTATTCTAGAGAGATGATTTATTGTCCTGTAGGCAGCAATAAATCTCTGTTTGGGAGCTGAGAAAGGCAATAAATCTTAGATAGGCACAGAAGTAAGGATGAGAAGGGACTCTTTATCACATTTAAGCCTTGCTTCTATAGCAACAGTTGTATAGTAGCCTGCATTCATTTTCATTCAGAACATTATTGGTTGGTTTTATTTCATCTTTAATAGGTTAATATCTTTCAATAATGAGATGTCTTAAGTACTTTGATACATGGTATCACACCGTAATGAGATTACAGCAGAGCTGCTTTATATTACGGATTATGTTGCTGTGAGGGATTAAATGTTCTGTACACCTTCCCCCCCTTCCCCCCTCTTTTAAAGTATAGAATTGTATGTCTACAAACTTTGTAATTGGATTTATTTACAAATTCAGCTTAGATTATATTATAGGGCCTATTTATACAAATTGAAATCAGAGGAATGCTGTTTCTTATGTAATCCTTCTGACTGTCTGACTGCTCCTTCTCTCTGTGTTTCTGGATAAATGTTTAAACTGTCCCCACCCATTAGATTTTCGGCAGTGATACGGTTGGTTATTTTATGGGGGATTGTTTGCATGATCAGTCCCATCATCCATGTTAACTGCTAAACTGCCTGATCATGGTGAAAATAAATCCTGTGATTCTGCGTAATTTAGCTGATGATCGAGTCTGATTGTGAGTCAGGACCAATCATGGCTGGAGTTGGAAAAGTTGTTGACAGATTTCACAGTAAAGTGATTTAGAATATATTATTCATTTGTGTTTTTTGTCTCTCTTCTCTCCAAAGCCATTTTTTTTTATATAAAAGCATGCACAGAGTGGCTCTTTTTTGTGGGACAAATTATGGCACCATTTAGTATTCTGTATGATTTCAACAAAAAAATTGTCAAAATTGACAATTTTAACTGTTTGAAAATGACACACTATATATTCTGCAGTTCACTGTAGCATAAATTTTCTATAATTTTTTTTTGTTTAATAATTTTAAATAAGATAACTTTGAAAACAAATCTAAAATTTCATTGTATTGTCATATTATGACATCAGTAACCTTGTTGTATTTCTGTGCATATTTTTTTTTGTGTGAGATTGTGTTCTGTGGTAAAATCATGGTGTTTCCATTGAGCCCTGCCACAGGAAAGATTAAGAAATTTAGCACTGGGAGGCATCAGAAGACTACCATAGCAGCGGAAACTCGTGCGTTGCTGCCACGGTATTTTTTGCAGCGCTTTTTTGTTGCGGATTGCTGTGTGGAGCCTTAGCTTTAAGAAGTATTTTTGGTGACAGAGATGCATGAAGTTCACAGCAATGGAAATAAATATGGAGGCATAACAGTGCTAATACATTGGTTACTATTGAAAGAGGATCTTTCACCACCTGTAATGGGTCTTTGCATTATTTAATAGGCACCACTTCATCAATTCCAGCATAGTTGGAACTTTTGTCTAGACGTCGCAAGCAAGCAACAGTCAGTTTTTGTACATGATATGTTACTCTGTACTGTCAGGAGGGCGGTGTGACTCTGAGCTCTGACACAGGACTGCCTCTGATTGGGACTCTGAATCACACCCCCCTGCCTGACACTGCCCTTCTGACATGAGAACTTGGCACGTCAAGCCCCAAAACTAACTGCATTTGTTGCTCTGTAATGGTGGAGGCTAGAGAGCTGGGATCAGTTGAGCAGGGCCTATTCACAAATGCTAAAAGCTTGATTTGGTGGGGGTGGTGAAAGGGTCCTCTTTAAGCAGGGAAACTTTTACAACTCTTCCTATATTTTGGGGATTGTATGACATGACATTTTAGATAACTTTAATTTTTTTTTTTTTTTTTTTTTCCCTTCTTAGCCAAATTGCTTTTTATTTTTTTTCTCTCCTCTCTGCTATAATGTGTGCTATAAGGCTTGAATATTTTTATAGTTTGGCTGTTTTTGGACAAAATACGACTAAATGTATTTATTTATTTATTTATTTTTTACTTATCTAGGAAAGATAGAGTGATTTGTACGTTTTTATATTTTATTTTTTAATAGGGGCTTGAAGCTGTGACTGTTAGATCACATGTTCCACATGCTACAACACAACTCAGGGCGGGTTCACATCTGCGCCCAGTCTCTGGTTTAGCCAATTCGGCTGTTTTCCGTCTTCTGCCTCGTGAAACTGGACAGAAGACGGAAACCCGGTGGTCAGTCCTGCATGTCTGGCTAAAAAATCCGGTTTCCCTGCGGACAGGCAGAACACGCACACAGGTGGTCACCTTTACAAACCCATTCAAGTGGATTTTGGGCAAGGGGATGATTAAGCTGTTCTCTTTGGCAAGGTGCAGGTTCACAGATGCTGTAATAGACTAAACCTCGGCATGCGGCATCTCTGCTCCTGCTCAGACTCCGATAATTTGGGCCGGGCAGAGCGCTGCTGCACATATGTGTTTAGGTGTTCAAATGCAGAGAAAAGTCTTATTTGTATTACTACGCCAGACTCGAAATGTAAAGATGCATTTCCAGGTGTTATTGTGAACTGTCTGCAAGTCTTAGCATATAGGCTGTCATTGATCCTCTGCCATACTTCTGGCATCACTACTAAGTATAGTAATTTGCTGCAGCTGTCATGTTGGCCTGTAAATTATTACCATCGAGGGACCGTCTGAGCATCCGCGCGGATTTAGTCTTTGATTTGATCGGCCGCTTTTCATTGTTACATTTGGAGCACTGTTTTTCCTTTTTTCTCAAATGATCAGACGCTTTGCCGATATAGTCGCTGATCACCGTGTCCTAATGTAATAAGTTAAAAGGTAGTTCAAAGAGACATGAATTCTTGTCTTGGGGATAGGTCTGCAGCTTTTGTTTACATAGTGATCCTGAAAGTCTATGTACGCAGCTCCAGTCTGTCGGCCAAATATACCAATGTTTGGCATGATCAGCCACATTTGGGAGATCATCAACCAGCTTGTGCAGACTAATACCAGCCATTGAAATTAGAACCTCTTATAAAGCCAAAACAGACCAATGTATAAAAGTTTGCACAAATCTAGTGTACAAGCTATGTCCTATGTTTTTTACAGTATGTATATCTAGAAATTCAAAGTGATAAAATTGATAGGGCTCTAGGATGTAAATCTGTAGGTCAGTGATGGCAAACCTATGACGCGTGTCACAGGTGACACGTCAAGGCATTTTGGGTGATGTGCATCTGCAACTACTTATTGTGTTACTGCAATAAGCAGCTGTCAATACTTTTACTCACTTGTCCATGCTCCTGTCCTGGCTGCCCTCTACAGCCTCCTTTAGGTGGCGCTACACTGATGTCACGACGCTGAAGAACAATGTAACACGGTGTTGATTCTGACATAACTTGCTTAACAATCAGCGCTGCGAAACAGAATCCCATTGACTTAATGCACGTAACACATTGAAATCAATATGTTAAAAAGCCTCCCATTTATTTCAATGTGTTACGCGCGTTAAACAACCCATTGAAGTCAATGGGATTCTGTTTTGCAACGCTGATTCTTACGTGATTTATCGTGTCAGAATCAATGCCGTGTTACATCGTGTGAATGCCTTATTGTTAAATACCTGTCAAATTCAAGTGAAATGAATGGGAGTTTAAAAAAAAACAAAAAAAAAACAAAACCCAACTTACCCTTAAAGTACCCATACATGTTAGATTATTGTTGAGCTGAAAAACCAGAAGACACTGCTGTGGTCAGTCCTTAAAGAAGCAGTGAGGCTTAGACCTAGTCTGTTCATGTAAATCCTGACCATAGCTGACAGTCTCAGCTAGGTTACGGTTGGATAAGTTCCGGGCATGGAGACTGGGAGAGCTCATTTTAAATATAGATGTGGGCCCAACTTTTCATAAATTTTTGTCTAACTCTATACATGATGGCGGTATGATCTCCAGAGCCGGGTGAAAAACATTTTGTGTACACTTAAAGGGGTACTCCCATGCACATAACTATTTTAGATAATTAAAAGTTAAACATTTTTGCAAATATAACTAATTAAGGCCCAGTTCACACGGGGCAAGATGGGGCGGATTATGGCACTGAATCCACATCATAATCCCCTTACAATAGAGGTCTATGTAGACCACCAGCTTACTTTTTTCCATCAGCGGCATACTGCCACTCACGGAAAAAAGAAACGAGCTTCCCCTTCTTCAGGTGGACTCATTTGAGCCTACTCAGGAGGTGGAGGCCGCGACAGTCATGGCAGGCACATTTTGGCCCTAATGTGACGTGGCTTCCCGCGTCACTCTCTGGACCAAAATCGGCCAATCCGCTCCCCATGTGAACGGGGCCTAAGCATTTTGCAGAGTTCGAAAGATTTTCTCTAAATATCTTGTGGTCACAAGTTATTTATTTTGTTTGGTTGCCAGTGTATACCACCATGAATGCAGGACCTTTCCAAGGTCGGAAAATCAGCCATGATATTGTGGCCGGAATGTCTTCTCATACATAACCCAGCTTCAATAAGAAAATCATTGCTGAGTTTCTGACAATTCCCAGACCATATAAAGTTTCTGCATTCGTGGTCGTGTCCATTGGCAACCGATAAAAACAACAGACTATCACCACTAAGATGGTTATAGACAATCTTTAAAACTCCGCAGGATTTATAACTACCTATATTTGCAAAAATGTTTTAACTTTTAATTATCTACAAATATAGATATGATTATGTTCAGTAAGTGATTAAACTTTTTCAACATATGGCAGGTACTTGTAGTAAATTTCCACATAAATAGAGCTCCCTTCTGGGAGTCTCGTATAATAAAAACAATTTTAATAACCATACACTATATTTCACATGTAGATAATTTCCTTAGAGAATTAGTAAGTCTATAGACTATTTCCACAGAAGTTGCATTCTCCCTTCAGACCCACTTAAAAGTAAAAGCTCGTTAGTCCTTTCCCCAGTGGAGGAATTTCTAAATGTATTGGTGTGAAAAGAAAAAAAAAAATAACAATTTACTTGCCACACCAATCCCCTATTCAACGTTAAATGGGTCTCTATTTTGTGGCCTTTCTAACATCCAACTGCTGGCTAAGGGGGCGCTCACACTACCGTCGGTGACCGACAGCTAGTGTCCGCTACTAATGTCTGTTCAAAATCTTGTACGGACATTAGCATCAGACACTAGCTGTGTCCTTGACATTTTGTATGGATTTAAATGGACATCGGGTGCGTTGTTTTACAGTCTGTGCCTGTCCTTAACTGTCCATTCCCAAAGATGTCGGACTTTTCAAGCGGACAGCAAAAACCTACATGTAGGCTTGGCATGTCCTGACCAGATAGTAGAGTCCTGCAGAGACCTCATAAGCATTGGAATGGCAGGTTTTTTTTTTTTTTTGTTTTTTTTTTCAAGATCTAAGTTTTTTGTTTTTTTAAAAAAATTAACTTGGTCTTTATAATTGTGTATTTATTGTATATTTTGTGGTGTATTCTCGTAACATCTGTGAAATTGCCCTACTAATACTTATTAAAAAATAAAATAGTCTGTCATTTACTTATATGCAAATTTGGTATGTAGAAAAGAACCGGATAAGTATTATGCTTATAAAGTGTACTATAAACTGTATAGTTCTTGTAACTCTTCTGTCTCTTTTTTTGTTTTAGTTGGTGTCATAAGGTGTCCAGTTTGCAGACAAGAATGCAGGCAAATCGATCTAGTGGATAATTACTTTGTGAAAGACACAACTGAGTCGCCAAGTAGTACCGATGAAAAGTCTGAGCAGGTATGACCATCTACAGTTCTCATCAATTACTTCTATAAGTTAAGGGCATAGTTAAATTACAAGGATAGTACTTGATACATTTGTATTGAGCAAAATAACCCCTTAATTATTTCACTCTGCTCTGTATATTTAAGTTGGGAGAAGGTTGTTAAATATGGCAGGTGCCATAGCCACCTGGTCTTTCCTGATTTATACAGCAGGGGCTAGTAGGCAATACTTGTGATCCGAAATGGCTCTAGTCTACACTGAAATAAGCAATGATTTCTAGTTCAGTAATCCTTGGTGGACTAGTATAAAATTTTTTTTTTTAAAGGGATACTATCATTACATACCCTTTTTTTTTTTTTTTTTGACTAACACGTAGGAATAGCCTTAAGAAAGGCTATTCTTCTCCTATCTGTAGATGTCCTCTCCACACTGCCGTTAGGTAGAAATCTGGGTTTTCTTCGGTATGAAAATGAGTTCTCTCACAGTACTGGGGGTGGACCCCAGCATTCAAACAGCACTGGGGGTGGGACGCTGCGAGAGAAATTTCCAGCGACTCCTCTATCTTTTTCTGGAATGCCCTCTCCTTGTGTCGTCTTCTGTCCTGGGTTTCAATCTTCTAGGCATGTGCAGTCAGCTCTGCCAACGGGCAGAGCCAACTGCGCATACCCCAGGTTTGCTCTGGGTTTCTCCTAAAGCAGTGTGTCCTGCAAGTTGAAGGCATTGATGCGATGGACTAGCCCGCCCGTTCCCCAGACCTGAATCCAATTGAGAGCATCTGGGACATCATGTCTCGCTCCATCCACTAATGACACGTTGCATCACAGACTGTCCAGAAGTTGGCAGAAGCGTTAGTCAAGGTCTGGGAGGAGATCCCTCAGGAAACCATCCGCAACCTCATCAGGAACATGCCCAGGCGTTGTAGGGAGGTCATACAGGCATGTGGAGGCCACACACACTACTGAGCCTCATTTTGACATGTTTTAAGAACATTACATAAAAGTTGGATCAGCCTGTAGTGTTTTTCCACTTTAATTTTAAGAAGGGGGAGGGGGGGGGGGCCCCATTGGTTAATAAATTTGATTTCCATTGATCTTTTTCATGTAATTTTGTTGTCATCACATTCAGCTTTGTACAGAACAAAGTATTCAATGAGAATATTTCATTCATTCAGATCTAGGATGTGTTATTCGAGTGTTCACTTGATTTTTTTTGAGCAGTGTAAAATGGTGTCATTTATGGAGGTTTTCAATTGTTTTGGTAACTCAAATCTTGTTTGAATGTGCAGTCGGCCTAAAATATCTGCAAGCAAAATTTTGTGTTTTAAAATCCAATTGGGCCTTACTGTGCGTACATAAGACTAAGGCCACAAAGTAATTTTTTTTTTTTTTTTTTTTTTTTTTTTTTTTGTGTGTGTTGTGCGCAAAAAAAACTGCCTTTAAAATGACACCTTTATGTCACCTATTCCTGTCTGCAAATATAGCTTGGTACAGGTTAAAAAATAAATACCGTATTTTTCGGACTATAAGACGAACTTTTTTCCCCCAAAATTTGGGGGGAAAAGAAGGGTGCGTCTTATAGTCCGAATGTGGCGCCGCATCCGCTGTAATAGAGAGGCGGAAGCCGGCAAGTGATAGACGCCATTACAGGTGCCGGGGCCTGCGACATCGCTGCGCTCCTCTGCCCTGCATGAAGCCAGCAGCGGGAGGAGTGATGCTGCTATTCCGCTCCTCCGTCCCCCCGCCGCTGGCTTCATGCAGGGCAGGGCAGCGATGTCTCAGGCCCCGGCGTCTATCCCTCCCCGGCATCCGCCTCTCTAGTACAGCGGATGCCGGGTCAGTATCAGCGGCCCCTTCTCCCCCGGGGCCGGTCCCCACCGGTCCCGTACCTGTAAAGTTGCAGGCCGGCTCCTGCGCGACGATATCGCAGGAGCCGACCTGTTCGGGTGACAGCCGGGAGCCTAATGAGGCTCCCAGGCCTGTCACGGCTATATATTAGTATTGCGGCTGGGTCTATGACCAGCCGTAATACTAATAGACAGAATGTCCCATAGACGGCAATACAGTTGTAAAATAGTAAAAAAAAAAAAAAAAAAAAAAGCTTTAAAAATATATAAGAAAAATATGAAATAAATAAAAGTTCTAAATCACCTCCTGTCCCTAGAATATATATATATAAAAGTAGAAAATCATATATCATAAACCACCGTTTTGTTTTTTTTTTCAATAAAAGGTGATCTAACAAATAGATATTCCCCAAAATGGTATAACTAAAAAGTACTTCTGGCCCCGCAAAAAAAACACTCTATGCGTCCCCGTACAGCTGCAGGGTCACCTGTCAATGTGGCCTTGCAGCTGTTGCAAAACTACAACTCCCATATATTAAATATTTTACCAGTTTTTGCTTCAAAATTTTTTTCCCCTATTTTCCTCCTCTAAAACCTAGGTGCGTCTTATAGTCCAAAAAATACGGTAAATCACATACTCAAAATTTGGTTAAAAACTTATAAATTGTCTAAACTACTCAAATATCCAGACTATTGTTTCCTATGGCTCTGAGACAGCTGTAAAGCATATTACTAAACACCACTATCTAAACAAAGGAAAAAAAAACTGTGTGTGTATACACACATGCAATTAGAAGATGAAAAAAAGTATATAGTTCTAGTTTTAATAAATGAAGATACATTCCCTTTAAGGTATCTTACCATTCTAGCTTTTATGTAGACTTGTCTTCATAGTGAATCTGTCATTAATGGTATAACCCCTTTTAAGTCTAGGCTACTAACTAACATCTGCATGATCTTTAGTGAAATGACAACCTAAGACTGAGTTTACATCTGTAGAATTATAAATTGGCAACAATAGTGAAATAAAACTTCAAACTTTATTGAAAATATCTAAAACCCACATATATATATATATATATATATATATATATATATATATATATATATATATTTATTATATATATATATATTATAGGTATCGTGACACAGAAATGTTAACCCCCCCGGAACTATCTCCTCAAATCATTGATTATGATAAACCTGATTTGTCAGGTTGAGGGTTAACTAACAAATACACACCCTTACATTCTTTATGGCAGATCGGTAAGGGGTAATGATACAGACACTCAGATAAAAGCTCGAAACTTGTCCAAATAGCGTGTCTATAGGAGTGTAAGGGGACCAATATCCCCATTAATAACGGCTATTATATCAATCCATGTAAAGTCGACTAATACAATGTACTTAATGTTTACTAAGCATAGAGGAATCGATAATTTCGATGTTATAGCTCAATTTCTCCAGTGCCTTACACGTGTAGCCCCAACACAATCCCCTTGGGCTACACTAACATTGAGGGATAAGGTTGTATAGTCCTAGGAAGTCACAAGACTTTTCTAAGATTGCTATCTCAATATTTAAGTATCAAAGTGTGGATTAGATACACAGTGTACTTCAAACATTCCTATTAAGTGAAAACAGATAGCCGGTGGCTGTCAGATACGATCTCAAGTCACTGCATACACACTATTCAGTGATGATATACACCAGGGTGTCAGGATCGGAGTCGGGTGTGTAATGTCAGTTTAGACCCGGCTCCTAGATGCACTCTTGGTCTTGCAGGGTTCTTCGCTCGACATTGGTTTATGATGTTGAAATCAGATGCCAAATTGCACCCTGCTACCGTACTCAGATATTGCAAACTCTCAAACTCGTTTGGGTTTACATCTGTGCCAGAGATGCAGAGTTCTCTGAAAATTGGAAGTCACAGGTCCTGAATGGAGGACTTTTCTCTCCACTGCTTTCAGTTTGCATAAAAACTTTAAAAAAAAAAAAAAAAAATTAAAATAAAATAGGCAGACCCCATTAGTCAGTGAGGTCCAGTGGTGTCCATGTGTAACTTTCCATCACTCAGGTCTTCAGGTGGACCTGAACAATGGAGAGCACAACACTAGTGTGAACCGGGGCAACACGGTGGCTCAGTGGTTAGCACTGTAGCCTTGCAGCGCTGGAGTCCTGGGTTCGAATCCCGCCAGGAACAACATCTGCAAGGAGTTTGTATGTTCTTCCCGTGTTTGCGTGGATTTCCTCCCATTCTACAAAGACATACTGATAGGGGAAAAAAGTACATTGTGATCCCTATATGGGGCTCGCAATCTATATTAAAAAAAAAACAAAAAAACCCCCCCAAAAAACAAACACTAGTGTGAACCTAGCGTAACTGATAAATGTACCATGAGTTTAACCAATGAAGTCAGCTCCTCAATACTAATAAAATGCTATACTGGCTGTCAGAATGTGTTTTCACCAATATGCCTGGTAGGTCTGGTTGTGAACACTGTAATTGTCCTTTTGTTGTAATGCATGGCTCCAAAAGTAATGGTTCTTTACAGATATTTTTTTTTTTCAAGGAGCAGAATAAGACTGTGTTCACACCTGCGCGGAGTCTCCTTTAGAGACTGTTGCAGAAACTGTTGAAAATCCGCTTGGAGAAGTCTTGCACTAAGAACTTCTCTCTGCTACTTTGTTTTGAAATAGAGACTCCTGGTGGAGCCCATTATAGTCCACGTGGACGTCTACTGGTGTCTACGTGTAACTTTTGTTTTAGTGTTCTGGCTCTAGTGTGGAGCTTGTTTAACTTGGCCAGTAGTTGTTACTACTTTGGAGTTATTACAGTTAATAGAGTTATAATCCTTTTTGTAAATACTTTAAAACTTGGGTGCTATATAAATAACCTACTTGGCAAAGTGTTGGGTGAACAGCTTTGATATTCTTCTACTTAACCATTTTTATAGCCCACCTCTTTTCCTTGGGTTTTCCAGTCTACCACCTTGGGGTCCTAACTAGTGCCTGCATCATAATAACTTCAATATAGAGCAAATGGGATTTTTGATTCATATGTTGTGTGAAAGCAAATAAATCAGTTAGTCCCATAACTGTAATAACCAAAGTAGTTTAAGATATTGAGTGTACAAGTGAAACAATGAAGAATCAGTGTAGATTGTCACCGTAGTCTATACCAGGATTTTTACCGTGATTAGTAAAACTCAAACCTGTCCTTATTAAAGGTTAATAAATGTAAACCAAGATGTGGCCTTATTTTTTGTCTTTGTTATATGCCATAATTTTTATGTACTTTTGCTTTTTGTTTAAATAGGTGTGTACAAGTTGTGAAGACAATGCAAGTGCTGTAGGGTTCTGTGTGGAATGTGGGGAATGGCTTTGCAAGACATGTATAGAAGCACATCAAAGGGTTAAGTTCACTAAGGACCACATGATCACAAAGAAAGAAGATGTATCATCAGGTATTATCCATTGATGGCTTAATGTTTTTTTCTCTCCTTTTCTTATTTTAAATGCATCATTTAATATTGACATTGAAATTTGAAATCTTAAAAAGTATTTTATTAGAGATGAGCGAGTAGTATTCGATCGAGTAGGTATTCGATTGAATACTATGGTATTCAAAATATTCGTACTCGATCGAATGCTACTAGCTATTTGCAGTAAATATTCAATTCAGAACCAGCGTTGATTGGCCGAATGCTATACAGTGTATAGCATTCGGCAAATCAATGCTGGTTCTGCAGCAGGCTCGTCCTTGCTAGTCGGGAGAGCTGGCAGCTTGCTGTTATGAGGGAGCTGACTTTTTCCTCGTAGGAATGCATTGAGCACCACAGCAGTGTCCGTTGTGGTCCGATTTTAGACTCCACCTCCTCACAGACGAGCCTCTGGCAGAACCAGCGTTGATTGGCCGAATGCTGTACACTGGCCAATCAACGCTAGTCAATGCAATCCTATGACAAAACAGTCAGCTCCCTCGTAACAGCAAGCTGCCAGCTCTCCCGACTAGCAAGGACGAGCCTGCTGCAGAACCAGTGTTGATTTGCCGCAGACTCGTCTTTGTTAGTTGGGAGACCTGGCAGCTTGCGGTTACAAGGGAGCTTACTTTTTTTTTTTTTTATCAGCGCAACTGCAAGCACTGTGCAGTTAAAGCACACAGACCCCATAGACTATAATGGGGTCCGTGCGCTTTAACTGCACAGCGCTCCTGCTATTCGTGGACTTGGTGATCTCCTTTAGTTGAATAGTGGTTTCCCCTGAAACGAGCATTTTTTCCCATAGACTATAATGGATTCAATATTTGATAGAGTAGTCGAATATTGAGGCTCTACTCGAAACGAATATGGAATCTCGAATATTTCACTGTTCGCTCATCTCTATATTTTATATTTTAACAGATTTTCTTTTACTTTTAGAGACTTAAAATCTGTAAGGGTTAGTTCACACGTTGGCCGTCCGCGCGGGTTTTGACACAGAGAGAGACGTGGCAAGCCACATCTCTCTCTGGTCAAAACCCGCCTGCCGCGACCATCGCGGTCGCGGCTTTCTCCTCCTATGTCGGCTCAAATGAATGAGCCGAAACAGGAGGGTGCTGCCGCTAGGCGGAAGTCGCGGCCCAGCGCGCCGCGGTTTCCGCCTGAAGATAGGACATGTCGCTTCTTTTCTCCGCTAGCAGCAGCCCGCCGCTAGCAGAAAAAAGAAGCCCGGCGGTCTTTATAGACCACCATTGTAAAGGGGCGGATTTTGAAGCAAAATCCGCCCATTTGCCCACGTGTGAACGAGCCCTTAGGGTGCATGCACACTACGTAACGCCGGGCGTGTATGAGAGCCGTTACAGCAGGGCTGCCGAACACTTCCCATTCACTTCAATGGGAGCGCTCGTAACAGCGGTGTTTACCAGCGCTCCCATTGAAGTGAATGGGAAGTGTTCGGCAGCCCTGCTGTAACGCCGGCGTGTACGGCTCTCATACACGCCCGGCGTTACGTAGTGTGCATGCACCCTTATACTTGTTTTACTTAATGCATACCTCCCAGTTCTAAACAACTTTCAATAAATGAGTAGTGCATGTGGATATAAGACATTTTGAAATCTTATTAAGGAGATCTGTTTACTAAACCACTTAAAGGGGCTCTATCACTGGGAAAAGCCATTTTTAACTAATCACATGCTTGCATAGGCTTTAGAAAGTCTATTCCACACTTACCTTTTGTATGTAGATTGCCTCAGTGGTGTCTGAATAAGTCCATTTTCATTGATATGCTAATGAGCCTCCAGCCAGCTCAGGAAGTTCCCAGCAGCCTCCTCTCTCCCATTATCTTCTATGTGTGTGAAGCAAACAGGAAGCTAATTAGCATATGAATATAAACGGACTTATTCAGAAACCACTGAGGCAATCTACATACTATAAGTAGGTGTGAAATAGACTTTCTAAGGGCTATGCAAAGGTGTGATTAGTTAAAAATGACTTTTCCTAGTGATAGAGCCCCTTTAAGCTGTTCTCATGTTTCTTATTCTCAATCTGCATGTGAGGCATGTTCAGCCTCACACATAGAAGTCTATCGAGAAGGGAGGGATGGAGTTTGAGACTCCTGCCATTGATTAATTGATTTATTGCCTCATTCTGTGCACTGGTAGCCTCTTATCTACAAATCTACCTGTGCTAAAAGAGGACATAATAGCAGAGTGTATCTGCATCAATTATTTCTGTGTGTTCTTTAGCATCTTCGTAAACTAATATGTAGAAAGTAAGTTTGTCTGAAAAGGAGAAGAAAACAAAACTTAATGAATGCCTTTCAAATGATGTAAAACGTTTGAGTGGACGTGGTGAAAGTCCTCTTTAAGGCTGAGGCCCCACATTGCGGAAATGCAACTTTTTTTTGTTGCGGTTTTTGAGACAAAGCCAGGAGTGGATTGAACAAAATGTTGAAGTTTAAGTGGTGCCTGTAAATTTCCAATTCCTTTTATAGCCATTCCCGGCTTTGGTTCAAAAACAGCAACAAAAAAAGCTGCGTTTTTGCAACGTGGGGCCTTAGCCTAAGGCAGTAAAAGTCTAAAGATCCACTTAACCTAGGGATAAGAAAGTATATTGGGAAGATTTGTTCCTCTACTGTATTTTAGACAAATAATTATGTAAAATACTAATTAATACTAATTAAGCAAAATCTCTGAGGACAGACCACTGTTAGAATATTTTGTAATGTTAAATTGTCTAATTGTATGTTCCCACTTCATAAATGGAAAAGGAATTTGAGGTGGAATTCTGCTTTAAATTCCTTGTCCGGCGCAGCTTTCACCTGCTGATTATACCTTGGCGAATGAACCTAATAAGCAGAATGGCTTGCTCCGTAGACTCAATGAGTGAATGAGCTGCGGATTCCTTGGCAAGATCAAGTAGGACTATTTCATTACTTTTGTTTTCGAGGCAGGAGGCTAAAATAAATGAGGCAGAATCCGGATGGAATTTGGTACCGATGTTGAGGGGGGATTCCAAATCGGCATGAAATTGTACCATGTGAATAGGCCCTAAAACTCAATAGAGTCTTTCTTACAGATGCTTTATAGGCACCTCAAAAGTGCCAAACCAGGGTTTTTTTTTTCTGTTTTGCCTCTAATTTTTTTTTTTTATAAGTCATCAAAGCAATAACATTACCCAAAATGCTATAACTAAAAAGTACACCTGGCTCTGCAAAAAAAGATGCCCTATGCATCCCCGTACATGGAAATCTAAAAAAGTTACTTTTAAGTTCTGCAAAATTTTGGATTTTTGTTAGTGGGTTAACATGTAAATAAAACTATAGAAATTTGGTATCCCAAGGAATCGTACCAAAAAAACGAATACAGGTGACTTGTCATTTTGGCTGCACAGTGAACACTGTAAAAATAAAGCCATATAAATAAAATTTATATTATTATTATTATTATTATTATTATTAAACCTGTAAGAAAGTTAAACTCCCTTTTTCTCCAATTCCCCTCATACTGAATTTTTTTCCAGTGTACAGAATAATAAATTGTACCATTAGGCAACACGGTGGCTCAGTGGTGTCCTGGGTTTGAATCCCAGAAGGAACAACATCTGCAAGGAGTTTGTATGTTCTTCCCGTGTTTGTGTGGATTTCCTCCCATTCTACAAAGACTTACTGATAGGGGAAAAAAAAATGTACATTTTGAGCCCTATATGTGGCTCACAATCTACATTAAAATAAATTTTACCATTACGAAGAACAATTAAGCCCTCATATGACTCTGTGAGCAGAAAATAAAAAAGTTATGGGGTTTGGAAGGTGGGGAGTCCAAAATGAAAATCGAAAAATGCCACCAGCAAGGAGGGGTTAAAGGGAATCTATCATTAGAAAATTCCGTATTGATACGCCCCGGTTGCATTTTAGTGCATCCTGTCATGAATATAGACATACATTTGTAATTGAGCCTTCATTTTTTTTGCTGCTGCCTCTTCCACAGAATACATTTTGTTCCTGCTGGGTAGTGAGATTGTAAAAAAGGGATAGTTTTTGGAGAGGGTTTTGAAGTGGAAAACCACCTCAAAAATCCTTTCCAATATTGGTTGTGAGCACACCATTGTACATTATTAATCTGTGTCGCCGTTCTTGTCATGTTTAAATGGTCATTTTCACAGTGGCTAACCAAAAAATATGTGCTGCATGCAAAATGTGTTCATACTTTGTGTGTTTATACAAGATAATTTATCGTTTTACTAAATAATTTCTCTGAAAATGTTTTTCTCTAGAATCAGTGGGAGCTTCAGGGCAGCGTCCAGTTTTCTGTCCCGTCCATAAACAGGAGCAGCTCAAATTGTTTTGTGAAACTTGTGACAGACTAACTTGTCGTGACTGCCAGCTTCTCGAGCATAAAGAACACAGGTATGCATGCTTTCAGGAGTCACAGTTTTACTAATACTAGTGCCTTTGGTTAAATTTCAGGCATTGTTGGAGACTTGTTAGTGTCAATCATTTTATTATAAAGTATGCACGTGTAACCACTTACTTCAATTAGAACTTTTCACCACCTCCAACATGTCCAGCTATTTGAATCATGTAATAGGTGCTTCTCTGATTCCAGAACAGGTGGTATTTTTTTTCTAGTCCCCACCATTCCTGAACAATCAATGCTATTTGTTTAGGAGGGTGCTGTCAAACAGAACCAGACAAGAGGTATGATTGTGAGCTCTGACACTGGCTGCATCTGATTGGAGCTCTGAATCACACCCCCCTGACTGACACCGCCCTTCTGACACTACAGAGATTACATCAGGCACCAAAACTGACAGCATTAATTGTTTGGGAATGGTGGGGGCTAAAAAAATCCAAATGTGCAGGAATCATTGGAGCGACATCTATTAAAAGATATTAAGCACTTGAATTGGGGGAGGTGATGAAAGGTTCTCTCCAACATATGTATTTTAACATTTCATTACATATCTTCTCTCTGGTGTGAGGCAAACTAAAGCTCACCTTATACACTAAATAAGTCGGCCTTAAACATCATGGAGGTTGCTGGACTATCCTAAGATGATTAAAAAAAAGTATAGAATTAAATGGGTTGGTTTTCCGACACCCCTCTGACCTTTCCTTTGTGTATAGGCTAATGTCAGCAGTGCCATATATACACAGTAGCTTTCAGCTGCAGAAGTCATTTCTACCAACACCAGCATACATGTTTCCAATGACTTTTACAGCACTCCATCTGATTCTTTTCTACTTGGCATTGTGCTTCCTGATCTAATGCTTGCATGCAGCTGGTCTGCCATGAAAACTGCCGAACATTGATTCACACTGCACCTCAGCACTTGTGGGCCACACTCCATCCCCCCCCCCCCCTTTTTTTTTTTTAATATAAATAAGAGAGACCCATTCTTTAACAAATGTCTGTAGAGACCTACTCTGTGGCAGGGTGTTGGATTTTGTACACCTGTAGTAATGGGATGGAATCCAATACTGGAATTCACTGATTAAGTCTGAAGCTCCGTGTTGCGAAAAGACAGCATTTTTACCACAGCGGAAAAAGCTGTGGCTAAAAATGCTGTTTCACATTACCTGCAAACTAGATCACATTAGCCAGAATCACATCACAGAAAAAAAAATCTGCAGCGGAAAAGCTACGTTTTTAAAAACCTTTGTACAGTGTTAGCTAGTGGATATGAAATATAAAAAATTTTTGGGAGGAGTCTTCAGCAGTTGACACTTTTTTTTTTTTTTTTTTTTTTTTTTTAAATGGCGAACTAAAAATGAAAAAAAAAACAGCCTTACCAGCCTGATGAAGGGACCTTTTTAGTAGTCCGGAAATATGTCATCCTTTTTAGTTAGCCATTAAAAAAGTTTTTAAAAACATTACTTTTTTGAAGATCTCAAAGGAAAACTCTGTAAAAATGTGTTTCTGATGGCGGGTTCACATCTGCGCCCCGTCTCCACTTTCAGGTTTCCGTCTTTTGCCGACAGGAGACGGAAACCCGGCAGACAGTGTGCACCCATGAGCATTTTGTGGTCTCCGTGGCGAAACCGGTTTTTAACTGGACACAGAAAAAAAAAAAAAAAAACTGCCGGGTTTGGGTTTGAAAAATGACTGCTGGTTTCAGTCTCCTGTCCAGTTTCTTGGGCAGAAGATAGAAACCTGAAAGCGGAGAGCGGGGTGCAGATGTGAACCTGTCTTTGGTGTTTTTTTTTTTTTTTTTTTTTTTTTTTTTAAATGGTGCTATTTCACTACATGGGTCCTTAAATTGCATTCACTTGACCCTTACTGTTTATTGTCCATAAAAAACAGGCATATTGGTCTGTTTTGAGCGTTCGTTTTGCAACTATGTGGCATATGTTTGTACGGTTTATTTTATTTTTTATTTTTTTTATTTTTTTATAAAGCATTTTCCACTTTCATGTGAATAGAGCCTTAGAGGTGTGTTCTCTCCATATAGTGTATATTTAATGTACAAGGAATAAAGAGATCTGTTTGACCAAGCCACAGATTCAGGCCTTTATTTAAAATAAATAAATAAAAAACCTCATTGTCTTTATCACTCACTGCACATAATGCATTGTGGTGTTAGTTCAGCACTTTATCTCCGTATACCATCTACAGAAGATAAACTGGCAGTGTTTCCCTTGTCAACTATATAAAATCTTATCTACTCATTCACATGGCACAGGGGTAGACAAGTCTCCAAGACCAGAAGATAACTGCTCTTATCTCTTGCTGCACAGTGGGATATTTATTTATCTATTTATTTTTTCAAATTAAAATGTTGAAAACTGAAATGTAAGCAGTTTATCCTGCCATATCCAAAAGGCCAGAAGACATTGGATGGATAGTTTGTGCTCCTTTTAGCATGTAATATTTGTCATTTCCTTTGGATCACCCTAAAATAGACAGGTTTTTTTTTCCTCTGGTGACTCTTCTTGATTTCTTCATCTGATTTGGAGTTTCAGGCCGACGTCTGTCCATATATTAGCGGTGATCATTTATGGTTTAGCCTTTCAGATGCCGTCATACACTAGATGCCTTGACATTAGTTATGCAGATGCAATTTTGACTAATAGTACCATTTGCTTTCCCAGCACATGATGTATGGCCCGTGCACTGCCTATTGCTGCAGTCATCCTTCAGCAGTGGCAGCACAATTGCTGTATTGTGAAAAGGTCTGAGTCTAGTTGGGCCAACTCTTAGCAGAGTCTCATCATTCACAATTGCTTTTGATTAATGTTAAAATAAAGGAAAAAGTGATTAAAATTCTCCAGCTTTGTAATATGTAGAATAGCGTGGACGTTACATTAGCAATTGCAACTGGATGCAAAAGAAATGTTGAGCTTTATGTACTTATTCATTTCCTATTTTCCCGTCTTTAAGTTGCTTGTTCATTAATATTGCAATTAATAGACTTTTTTTTTTTAAGCTGCTCATATGGTAGTGTGTGTGTGTGTGTTTGTGTGTGTGTGTGTGTGTGTGTGTGTATATATATATATATATATATATACACACACACACACACACACATATTTATTTATTTTATATCATAGTGTTTTGCTGTTCTTTTCTCCAGCAGACTGTATGGTCCTGGAAACTTAGCTTTGCAAAAAAACACGTTAAGACATATTGTTTTATCTCTGCTTCCTATTGATTTGGTCATGTTCCCCCCCCCCCCCCCTCCATCTGAATAAATCGGCTACATGAAAGAAACTGCTACAGACTTCCATTTAAATGAATGGGAGGCGTGTTCCATCTCCAAAATCACCCTGTAAAAAAACTGTGTGAATATACCCTTAAAGTGGGTCATGGATCTAAATATATGCCCACAAATTACAATCCTGTCTCATGGATAGGTGCTAAGTGTCTGATGATGGGGTCACCACGTACTGCTAGAATGTGGAGGTGCCACAACCACTGATCTCTTCGCTGCATGGTTGCTGTGAGGAGATTGTATGGCGCGTTGGTCCTATATGTGCATTATTCAAGTCTGTGGTGCTGACAGAAAAAGAAAAGAGCACTACTTGGCTGTTTTAATCAGGGAGGTGTTAATTTTGGCATTTAATGGCAAATGTCATCTGATATGCTATTAGGATATGTTCACATAGCAGAATTTGGGATGGACTGCCACCTCCAAACCCTTTCCAAATACCAGCACTGTGGAAGGTGTTATTAGCCTCTTATGCAGTGGGAATAATCGATTGGGAGTCCAAGGAAACTGTGGCAAAGTCAAACAGGACGTTTTTCTTGAGCACGCTCTTAAATCAGTCGCCAAGCCCCCCTGAAAGCAGAGGCAGATTTGCCTCAAATTCCTCTCCATATTCAACAGTGTGAACATAACCTTAGGCTATGTTTTTTTGTTTTTTTTATTCCCAATTTCTTTTGAATCCCCTTCTTTCTTTGGTAGTGGATATATATTAAATTCGTGCAGTTCATTGATTAAATATTGAGCACCCGTTGGTTTTTTTTTTTGGCCATGTGCACTTTGCCTCTTTTTCTAAGACACACTTGTGTAATAAATTTTGTACATAATGTACCACATGGAGTCATGATTCCAGTACTGTGTCAAATGCAGCCTTTTTTTTGCTGCCATGTCCAGGAGTGCATGTGAGGCACTAGTTATAGATACAGCGAGAAACCACTTAGGCTATGACCTATGAAAAAGGCACAAATGCATCATAAATAAAGGGCAGTGAGTAGACAAGCCCCCAAAAAGGTGTATTTAGCGCCAAATATTGGTACAAGTTACTTGATAAATGGACCCCATTGACTCTATCTTTTAAGTGTACCTACAATTATTATAAATAATTTTTCATGTTGTTAATATGATAATATATGAAACTTTGTAATATATCTTAAGGCGATCTATTTTCCTTAAGCACTTATTCAGCTGTTCTCACGCTCTTCAATCTGACTGCTTGATTATATTATATCCATCTCCATCTTCACACATAGAACTCTCTGGAGTATATGGGGAGGGGGGGGGGGGGGAGATGCTGTTTAATTGATTTGTCTCATTGTGAGCATTCCTAGCCTTATATCTACAACCTAGCAGTGTTACACTCTATTCTTTGCTTTTCTTAAAGAGGACCTTTCACCATATCCGGGCACAGGCAGTGTTATATACTGCCGGAAAGCTGACAGTGCGCTGAATTCAGCGCACTGTCGGCTTTCCCGATCTGTGCCCGGTGTGAAGAGCTTACGGTCCGGTACCGTAGCTCTTCTATGGTCAGAAGAGTGTTTCTGACCATTAGCCAGAGACGTCCTTCTGCCTCGCGGCGCCTATCACGCTGTGCTGTGGAGCGGGGAGGAACGCCCCCTCCCTCTCCTGATAATACTCGTCTATGGACGAGCGCTGCGAGCAGAGGGAGGGGGCGTTCCTCCCCGCTCCACAGCCCAGCGTGATAGGCGCCGCGAGGCAGAAGGACGTCTCTGGCTAATGGTCAGAAACGCCCTTCTGACCATAGAAGAGCTACGGTACCGGACCGTAAGCTCTTCACACCGGGCACAGATCGGGAAAGCCGACAGTGCGCTGAACTCAGCGCACTGTCAGCTTTCCGGCAGTATATAACACTGCATGTGCCCGGATATGGTGAAAGGTCCTCTTTAACTACAACAATTATTTGAATGTCTTTTCTAATCCCCCTGTACAAAGTTGCCACCTGAAAATTAAAAATATTGCTTTAATAAGCTCTTACAAAGTTTCATATGTATTAACATTTTGTATTCATTTATGAAAAGTTGTTTATAACTGGAGTTGCACTTTACCGTTCATGGAAGATCTGTAGTCATCATGTATTTATTTAAGGGTATATATCTTTGCATTTAACCTTCCTATTCTGAATGTAAAAAAATCTGTTGTGAGCAGAATAGTTTACCTTAACACTGAGGCCCCACGTTGTGGAAATGTAGCTTTTTTTGTTTTGTTGCAGATTTTGCGGTAGTTTTTTTTTTTTTTTTTTTTTAGCCAAAGCCGGCAGAAGATTGAGCAGAAGGTAGAAGTACTTCCTTATATATATTTCCCTTTCCTTTTGTTGCCGTTCTTAGCTTTTGCTTGAAAACCGCCGCAAAATCTGCAACCAAAACTGTTGCATTTTCCGCTACATGGGGCCTCAGCCTATAAAGTTTCTCCAGGAATCTCAGCAATCCCAGAGGAGCTGGGGAAGGTGAAATATACAAAAAGAAACCCTCCATATTCACTTTAGCCAGTCCTCCAATGTCTGCTGCTGCTGTCCTGGTAGCTGCTTCACAGTGCCTGCTGGTAGGAAGTCCTGTGCCACAGGTGACCTCTGAGGCCACAGGTAAGCAGCCAGTGACGTCATGTGTAACTCTTGACTTTCGGCAGCAGCTTCACTGCACACGCTCAAATGGACAGCGACGGCAAACATCGTAGGACTACATACAGGTAAGTCTTTGTTTAGTTTTTATTTCTTGTTTTTGTTTGTTTCACCTTTCCAGTCCTCATCTGGGATTCATGAAATTCCTGGACAATCCCTTTAGTCTCTATTATTTTGTAACTGTAGTTGAAAAACTGTAAAAGATTGCGAATAGTGTTTTCTTTGTGTAGCTTTTGACATCTTTATGGTTTTCTTTATATGTATTACTAAGTGTTTCTAAGGAAGGATTTCTGGCTAATAATAATGTCCGACAATCATATGTTCTTTCATCAGATACCAATTTTTGGAGGAGGCCTTTCAGAACCAGAAGGGTGCTATTGAGAACCTCTTGGCTAAGCTCCTGGAGAAAAAGAATTATGTTCATTTTGCTGCTACTCAGGTTCAGAACAGGTAGCTCTAAATTGTTCTTAAATAAGTCTGAGAGATGTTCACAATTTTATGACTTGGGCTTCATATCTGAAATACAGGGGACTGTGGCTCTCACACTAGCTCTGTGCTGAGTGTTGTTCTGTTCTGCCAAGGGACATGAACGATAGAGAGCCAGACCGCTAAACCAGCAGTTACACACAAACACCGGCGGACCCCTTGACGATAATGGGATCTGCCAGGTGTCTGCTGCTTTAAAAATGAAAGCGACAGAGAGAAAAGTCCATGGTGCAGGATTTTTTTTCTCTCTGCTATTTTTTGGTGGTTTCTGCTGCATATATGTGAACCCAGCTTACCCTTCACATCTGCGTTTGGTAATCCATTCGGGGAGTCCGCATGGGGACGCCCCGAACGGACTACCGAACACATTTGCAAGCTGTGTGCAGTGAAAGCACACGGACCCCATAGACTATAATGGGGTCCGTGTGCTTGTCATGGGATCTCCACAAGAGTCATGCGGACAGAAAAGTAGATTGTGAAGTACTTTCCTGTCTGTGGGGTCCGTGTGCTTTCACTGCAGACAGCTTGCAAATATGTTCGGTGGCCAATTGCAGATGTGAACAAGGCCTTAGTCTGCTTCTTTTCTGTAGCATATTGTAAAAATTAAAGCTGTAATCCTGGTTGCTATGGGCAACAAGACTATTTTTTTGTGTCCAATTTATTACATTGAGGTCAGCATAATACAAACGTATATTAACATAATTTGTCTTGGACCGCTTACTTAAAAGTTTTAAAGTGAGTGACAGTTCTATTTGCCCTCCGTTGGAGGACCAGAACAATGAAGAGGTGGACCGCTAAAATAGTGGTGACACACAAAGTCCTATAATGGGGTCTGTTGGTTACCCCTCCTTTTAAAACTGAAACCAGCAGAGAAAGCCATAATCTGTGCAGGGGCTTTATTTTCTGCCCATTTTGAGGCAGGCACTGCAACAGACTCTGGTGCAGATGTAAATATAGTCTAGGCTTGCAGGAGTTTTCTCTCAGCATTTTGCATGCAGAGAGGGAAACAGAATGACCCGAACCAGAGCATGGTCTTTTTCTTAGCAAAGCTAAATGCTGGTTTCACTAGGTGTATGTGATTTTAATAAAAAACAAAACAAAAAAAACACATTATAATCTAAACAATTTTAGTGTACTACTATCAGTTAAATGCCAATGAATTACATTTAATAAGACCGATAAATTGATGCCATGCTTTGGGCTTTTGTGTTCGGTTATCTCTATATTGTAATCTGTCAGCTCATAACCAGGGTTTGTGACTATGTCCGTACTGTAGCAATCTAACAGTATCATCTCAAATTTCCAGTTTGAGTATTGAGTCAATATAGTAGAGGCCCTCACTTGGGACCCTGATCAGTATACTTAGTGGTGATTTCAATGGCCATCTCTGGTGATGCACTTGCCATGTTCACCTGCAGGATACAACTCATTGGTAGTCCCAGTAGCCGTAAACTGTACAATTGAGTGAGTCAAATTATCCTAGTAACAGCATGTATTGTGTATTCCAAAGAGAGGTGATAAATCTATGAGCTTGCCTGACATCTGGATCTTTGCAGATCCCAGTGAACAGAGGCCCACAGTTCCCTTTTCACATTGGGAGGTAGTGCACATGACCGTTCACTTCTCTATTCAGAGGGGAAATGGTGGGCCAGTGTACACAATACTGTTCCATTCACACATACGATGCTGACCCACCAGCGGTCGTCAACCATCAGTCCTATATTTTTTTTACCAGTTCTGTGGATATATGATGAATGCTGTTCAGATGAGAACCTTTTTTTAATTGGGGATTGTGAAAAGTGCACTACCCCTCCTAAAATGGGATTGAAAACTGCAGTGAAGGAACATCTCCCCTGCACCTACAAACATATTTTTATCTATTTTTCTATTTCATTGTTTCTTGTGTAGGATAAAAGAAGTGAATGAAACGAATAAAAGAGTGGAGCAGGAAATTAAGGTTGCTATCTTCACCTTAATAAATGAAATTAATAAGAAGGGCAAATCTCTGCTGCAGCAGCTGGAGGTAGGAGACATATATATTTTATTTTTCTTTCTTTCGCATTTTATATTTCTAGAAATTAACATTATTTTAATCTGGAATTAATGTGACCCGACAGGTTCTAATTTATTAAAAATTTTAGACTGGTCATAGAAAGTATATAAAACCTAAAGGGATTTTCATCCTGTGGACGCTTATCCCAGTTACGAAAAAACAGACTATAGAAGAAAACCGTGGCACTGCTCTGGAAACCTGCTGTATAGCTTAACCACTTCAGTACCGGACCAATTTGTGGTCCAGGACCAGACACATTTTATGTTTATTATGTATGTGCGGTTTTGAGGTCTGTAAAATTTTTCTCGTATGTCTTAGTCAACTAATTTTTGCGTCTTTTTTCGGGGACACATAGGGCTTTATTTTTATGTTATTTTTATTTTCAAATGTGTTAATTTTTTTTATATCCAGGAAAATATAAACAAAATAGGAGGGAAATTGTGTCTGGTTTTCAATTTATAATTTTTTTTTTTATTTAATAACAGTGTCACTGAAAAACTTTATAATATAGTTTTTCCTCTCCGTTACGGTAATTTTTATTTTGTATGGTGTCGTCGGGGGTGGGGCTATAACCTTTAATAACGGCGTTTTATTAGCGTATTATTTATTTATTTTTTTATTTTATTTACATTTTCTTAAAACTTTTTTATTATATTTTTATTTTATTTTTTTTCCCAGATTGTGTACCCATAAGGTGATAAGAGACCTTTGGGGACATCTGATCACTTTTTTTTTTGTACTTGAGGCTGATTTCTCCTATAACTGAGGCTGCTACATTTAATCTCAGTTACAGGAGGAATACAACCTCTTGCACACTGTATACACAGTATACAGAGCTAATCTGAGTCCTGTAGGACCCAGAAGCTCTGGCAGGACACTGCTCCCAGCAGATCACATGTCTGCCGGGTCAGAGGGCAGCTGATTTATGGCTGCGTCCATAGCTGTGTATACAGCGCTCATTGAGCGCTGTATACACAGCGATCGAGATAGCAGAGCCGGTAATAAATCTGCCCTGCTATCTCTCTGGGAGCTTCGGCTGAAGTTACAGCCGGCTCCTAGTGAAAGCAGCTGAACGATCTTGTGCAGCTGCTGTGTTCTGGCTTGGACGTACAGGTACGTCCTGGCAGAACTAGACAACCACTTCCCGGACGTATATAGTCTATGGGCGGTCCGGAAGTGGTTAAATATCAGGTTTCTGACAACACTGGAAGGACGCTATATAATATACGTGCTCGCCTCAAAACAGTAGCAGCTCATGGTACATAGCACAATAGCAAGGAAGGAACAGGGGGCCCTCGCCAATTGTAGTTAGCATAGACCTGTCCTTTATTCTACAGAAAGCAATAAAAACCGCATGCAAGAGACAGGCCCCTTTCACACTACAATGCAATACTAGGTACAGTAGTGGGTACAATTGGCCCAGAAAAGAAGCACAATAGAGTGAAATGACCGTTGCCTTTGTGCTGGTCTAATCTTTTCTCCTGCATGCTGTTTTTATCACTTTTTGTGAAATAAAGGGCGCTTTTATGCAAAATGTGATTGATGAGTTCCTCCCTCCTCCCCTTTCCGTTCTTTCTATTGTGCTACTTATCCCCACTTATTTACAGGACTGGGAAGTCTGCAAGTTTCCCATGTGAATGGAGTGGTGGTGTACATGCGTGACTACTACTATATTTCTCCTGTGTGGTACTTCGAGGGTGGCAATCTCTATCAGTGCCATAGGAGTGTACAAAATTGTGACCGAGAGTGGGGCAACACGGTGGCTCAGTGGTTAGTATGGTTTTCCCATACTCCAAAGACCTTCTGATGGAGGGGAAAAAATAAAATGTGACCAAGAGTGTGCATAATTGTTCCAGTCAGACCCCCAGTGATCTCTATATTGTAGAAGGTTGATTTGTGTCTATACTGGGGAAACTGCTATAAGATTAAAGCTGGTGAGGGAAACAGTGTTTACCTACAGTGTGTTGCAGAAGTACTTAGTTATAATCAGAATTGACCCATTGTGCGCTGTATGTTAGTAACCCTGATACACCTGCCTGTGGATGGGCCTCTTCCTTCTGGAGGTGATGACCTAAATCATAGTTACAATTAATTGCACATTTTACCTATATTAACCCCTTAACGCTAAATCACGTACCTGTACGTCAGGGAATGTGGTTAGTTCCCGCATTCCCACGTACCTGTACGTGATTGAGATTGCACGGGCTCAGAAGCAGAGCCCGTGCGATCTCCACGGGAGGCCGGCTGTATCTGACAGCCAGGCTTCCCCTGTAGCAGCAGGGACGGTGATTGCACCAACACCCCCCCCCCCCCCCCCAGCTCCGATGGGGGGAGGGTTAACCCCTTGGATGCCAGGACGAGTGGAAGCTAGTCTATGCATCTGCATAGCTAGCTTCCTCTATAGACTGCAATACACGTGTATTGCAAGTCTATAGTTAGTATAGAATCAGCAATCCTCTCTGATCGCAGGTTCTAGTGTGCTTACAGCACAAATGTAAAAAAGTTTAAAAAAATAAATAAAGTGTGTAAAACAAACAAAACAAACATAGTTACATTTCTTGTAAATCTGGAAAATCGCTGTTACACTTGTAAGCCTTGTAACGTCCAAAATAAATTAAAATACAATCAAAAGATGATGCCAATATAAAGCAGAGATATGGGAGATAATATTTATTACTATATTTGGGTGGTATGACTATCTGTCTGAAAAGCAGAGAATTTAACATTTTGAAAATTGCAATTTTTTCCAAATTTCCATCAAATTTCCTATTTTTTAATAAGTAAATACAAAAATATTGATTAGTGTTTACCACTAACATGAAGTATAATGTGTTACGAGAAAACATTCTCAAAATCACTTGTGTAAGTTAAAGCGTCTCAAAGTTATTGCCATTTAAAGTGACACATGTCAATTTTGAAAAAACAGGCCTGGTCCTTAACATACTTTTGGGCTGTGTCCTTAAGGGGTTAAAATGAGTGCGCAGTTATTTTACTCCACTCCCCTTTTTATGTGCCTCACCCCTTATTTATATGCCATGCAACTAAATCTTTGTTTTGAGTAATCACATATCGGCTATCCTGATTGGATAGCATATAGTTCTGGATATGTCCTTTTGCTAATGGCGGTGTGAGACAGCATGGCATGGATGCAAGATAATTGAACAGAATCCATTAATTGAGCTGTCTTGTGGTTATTTAGCGATTAATTGCTTACCAATTTGTTGATCTCTGGAACTACCTTAATTAAGGTAGGGGTACAGGAAGTTTCTCCTTCTTCCATCAAGGCAATCTTTTTTTTTTTTTTTTTTTTTTTTTTTTTTTTTGGCATATCCCTTTTCTTGGATTAACCCCTTCCCCCATCTTGATGAATGTATTCGTCTTGGTGATTGTGTGGGCACTGCCAGTGTACTTGCAAAATCACAGGCAGGAACTCTGATGCCTGGTAGTTTAACTCTTTACATGCCATGGTCAATAGCAACTACAGTATGTTAAGAGGTTAGACTGAAGGAAGTGGTACCCTTGGCCCAGAGGCTCTGTCTAATAGGCTGAATTTCAGCATAACACTGCCATGTATAATATCCTGCAACACAGAAGTATTGCAGAGTATTATTCAAGTGATCAAGAGATTGCAGGTTGAAATCACCTAAAAGTTTAATTAACCCCTTCCCGACATCCGTCGTAATAGTACAGCGCTGCCGGGAAGGACTTCCTGCAAACAGTCGTAGTACTACGGCGGCTGCATGGTGTGCATACAGAAACTGTGCGCACCTTGCCCTGCGGGTGTCAGCCTTAACATACGGCTGACAATGCCCTGTAACACCCGCGGTCGGAACTGGGTCAAATCGCGGGTGTTAACCCCTGAGATGCTGGCGGTCAAACATGACCGCCGGCATCTCAGGGGTTTTGGTACATAATGGTGCCGATCGGCACCCCCCGCGACAGCGGTGGGGGATACCGGTGTTGGTAGTGGGCAGCCCGGGGTCTGATCAGTGACCCCGGGTCTTCCCCCATGCCGTCTCCCTTCACGTACCTGGTTGATCCTGCCAAAATGGAAGCTGTCAGCCCCGTGCATGGGGCTGAGAGCATCCTGTACTCTGCAATACGTGTATTGCAGTGTACATGTAGTTAAGCAGTGATCAGCAGATCACTGCTTCAATCCCACATGGGGACAGAAAAAAAGTCATTAAAAAGTAAAAATAAATTTAAAATAAAACCCCAAAAATCCCATTTTCCCATATAAAATATTTTATGTAAAATAAAGAAAAATAGAAAAAAACATTACATATTTGGTATCACCACGTCCGTAATAACTTGAACAATAAAATTAAAACATTTAACCCGAACGGTGAACATCATTAAAAAAAAAAAAACATAGAAAACCGCACAAAATAATGATTCACCACCTTTGCCGTACAAAATGTTCAATAAAAAGTAATCAAATGGTCAGATGAAAACCAAAATGGTACCAATAAAAAGCAGATGTCATCCCGCAAAAAATAAGCCCTCAACCAGCTCTGTCTACCGAAAAATATAAATATTATGCCTTTCATAAGATGGCGATGCAAAAAGTTTTTTTCCCCTAAATTGAATTTTATTCTGCACAAATAGCAACACATTAAAAAATAATATAAATGAGGTATCGCTGTAACTGTACCAACCCGCAGAATAAAGGTAACATGTTACTTATGCTGTACGCTGCACGGGAAAAAAAAATGCTAAAAAGCAATCTCAGAATTGATGTTTCCTTTTACATCCCACCCAGAAAGAGTTAATAAAATGTAGTCAATAAGTTACAGGCACCCCAAAATGGTGGCATTGAAAAGCACATCTAATACCGCAAACACCAAGCCCTCATATGGCCACATTGCCAGAAAATAAAAAATCTAGCTTGTACAATGTGAAGACAAAAACCCTAAAAGTCGCCAAATCATTAGGAAATAAGTGGCTGTGACTAGAAGGAAATGTTTATGCTGTGCGAGCATTTTCAGGGGACACCCCATATTTAGAGCTTATGAGAAAGAATACACCAGCGCTGATCCCCCAGAATGCCCCTCTTCCCTGTCCGTGTCATAGGAGCTAGTGGGAAAATAGAATGGGATTTGGTGTACCCAATTTACTCCGCACAGCTTACATATTCACTTCGGGGTTACTAATGCTCACTACATCACTTGATAAATTCTTTGAGGGGTGCGGTTTTCAAAACGGGGTCACTTTCTAGAGGTTTTCACTGTTTTGACACCTCAAGGGCTTTGTAAATGCGACATGGTTCCTGAAACTGATCACAGCCAGATCTGCCCTCTAAAAGCTCCTTGGCGCGCCTTCCCTTCTGCGTCTTGCTCTGCGTCCATATATTAGTTTACACCCACAAGTGGGGTACTATGGTAGTCGGGGGAGAACTTGCATAACAAATTGTGGGATGCATTTTCTCCTTTAACCCCTTGTGAATGTGCAAATTCTAGAGCTAAATGAAAATATTAGTAAAATAAAATCAAATTTGAAAATTTCACCTCCATTTTGTATTAATTCCTGTTAAGCACTTATAGGGTTAAAATATTAAGTATATGTTGTTTTGGCTTATTTAAGGGGTGCAGTTTTGAAAATGGGGTGATTTATGGGGGGTTTTAATACAAGGGTCTTTCAAAACCCCTTCATAACTGGATTAGTCCCTTAAAAAATGGGTTTTAGAAATTTCTTGAAAATTTTGAATATTATTGTTTCACCTGTAAACCTTATAATGTCCGTAAAAAAATAAAAGGGTGACTAAAGTTTGATGCCGACATAAAGCAGAGATCTGGGACATGAGATTTATAATATAATTTTGGCGGTCTGACTATCTGTATGCAATACACATCATTTCAAACTTTATAAAATGCATATTTTTCAAAATTTCCACCAAATTTCCTATTTTTTCATAATTAAACACAAAACATAGCAACCAAAATTTACCACTAACATGAAGTACAATGTATTATGAAAAAACAATCTCAAAATCACTTTGGTAAGTTAAAGCGTTCCAAAGTTATTGCCACATAAAGTGACATGTCAGACTTGAAAAATCGAGCTTGGTCAGGAAGTCAAAAAGTTCCATCGGCGGGAAGGGGTTAATAAAATGCTAGACCTAATTTTAAAAAATAATAATAATAATAATCGCAGTTTTCCCTAACATCTTAATTATGTTAAAAATAATCGGTACTTAACCTGTACTAAGATGTTAAGATCTTGTTTTTACTCGCACAGTGAACACCGTAAGAAAAAAATAAAATAATAATAAAAAAAACCATAATCCGCAAAATGCCGAAAAAGTATGCATACTAATATCTTATATATACTAATATCATATAATATCTTTAATTATTAGTTTGTATTTGTGGTGTATTGCTATACTACTCTTAAGAACATTATATACTGTATATTAAAACATTGCAGTATTTTTTTCTGTAAGCACGCAGGAGTGAAATATAGCCATATTGGCAGAAAAGGATGTTATGGAATGTTACTGTGGGGAACATTTTAAATCCTTATCAAATTGTGACATCACTGATTTTTCTAAAACAAAATAAGATTAGTTTTATTTAACAAATAGGAACACACACATACAAACTATAGTGTGTCTGCCAACTGACTTCCAATAGACACAGATTTTTATACCTTAATGGTCACATGATTTTATGGGTTGGCTTTTTCACAATATACAAAAACATATGCTGACATCATATAAAATTGGTCAAAAATAAGTAGGTCTTCTGCATGGCCTGCACGTGAAACTTCCGGTATCCGCCATCTTACGCTGGGTTCACACCAGCGACTGGACTCTGTTCTGAGGTTTCCGTCTTCTGCATGCAGAAACCTGTCATGCAGAGTCCGTCCGTGAGTGCGTGCGCTCCCCATAGAAATGAATGGAAAAAAGCAGCCCATTCATTTATTTGGGGAGCCCACGTATGCCAGCTCCCATAGAAAGCAATGGGATCTGTTTTAAATGCCGCTGATTCGGAGCGTTTACACATTCCAAATCATCCAGCGTATATCCTCCGTGTGAAGGGGCCCTTACCTTTTTAGCTTAAAATATATTCTCTTTACCTCTGTGCACACCGTAGCCTATGTCTTCAAGGGTTTAAACATAATCACACATCCACAGAATAAGCCATAAGTGTCTGACCCCTGACGAAGCCTGTTGTATACAGGAGAAATGCTCGTTGGGTCCTTGTATTTTTTTGGGTATGTATGGTGGCAATACTTTGTTTATTCTGTGTGGGCATGTTACTTACCTGTGGTCAGTACATACATGACAGTGGAGGTGTTTTTACACCATTTGTCTTATTATTGAGCTGTTTAAACCTCATGGTATGTTTGCCTGATATATAGTCATGTTCATGGAGTCATCCATTTCATATCCTTATGTTAACATATTAGTACATGTAGTCTTGTCTACCCCTCTGTAATCCCTGTATTATTTACATGTCATGTTGTTATACTATTTTAGTAGTATTTAATAAAAGTTATGTTTTATATTTTTGTACAATTGTGTGGTTGACTTGTTTTGTCACAAAAATTTCTGCAAGGAATCGGCATTGTCCTTAAAGCAGAATCTGCAACCCGCTGCCAAACTTGACTCATGCATTGGACAGGTGTGCTATTGACTTTCAAAGCACAGTGACCTCCTTCTTAGTCATTTTCACACCGTGCTACCACTATTCATACTACACTTCATGTTCTTCACAGCTTTCACGCCTTGTAACTTCTGACAATCACAGTTTCAGTTGCGGTTTTCTAGATACATAACCTTATAAATGCTGCAATATATATAAAAATTTAAGTTCTTAAGGACTTTGTTCCCCTCACAGCTATCTTTGGATTGTCATTTTCTTCTCCCGAAATAGCTGGTTTTGGTCCTTTTTGGCTAAGCATTTACCACGACAATACTGCAAAGATTAGTTTACAGCCGCTGATAGTTTACAGCCGCTGATAGTTTACAGCCACTTTAGGCTGGCCATGCCGGATATTTGCAGTTGACTGACTCTTTTGGATAGTTGACTGCCTCTGGCCAATGTTCAGCCAGCTTGTGCGCACTTGCTATTTTTAACTAAACTGTCTCCTGTTAAGGTGTATAATGGGGTTGTTCTTGCAAATTACTACATTATCAATCGGACAGATGTATGAAATCTGAACAGCTTTAGATGTTTATATAATTTACATTTTGTTAATTGTTGATATAAATGTAATATGAAGCATTAATGCAGGTGGAGTTACCTTTTATAAAAATTTTGAAATAAACATTACAAGTGAAAATATAAAGGGGGTTACATATTGGTGACCTATCCTAAAGATAGGTCACAGTGTCAGATCTGACACTCCCAACGATTAGCTTATTCTCAGCGGCTGATACACAGAGAATGGATCTGGAAGCGGACAGCTCTGTTCTGTGTAGTGGCTACACTGCAGCTTAGCTTCTATTCAAATGAATGAGAGCTGCTCTGCAGTACTTAGTCTTGTCACAAAACAGCAGGGGCTATGTTTTCATGATGTCAAAAGTAGTGTACCCGTGGTCTGTGGGCTTAAAATTTCAATCACATATTAACATGTATGTGCACATAAGCTGGGACCCCCACGCATGGAATTATAACTTATCCGATCTACCAGTTGTCTCTGTTAGTAGCTCTTTTTGCTCCTTATGGTTTCCAGTCAGGCCATACGTTTCATTAAATGAGCAGGAATGCATGAAGAAGATAAATGCACACTAACAAAAACTATGGTAGTGTGCATGGAGTCTTACAGTATAAAGTCTGACCTGAAGCTCTCTGTAAAACTACATGTCTGACATCACTTGCATGTATATTGTTTGACCTCTAGATTAAACAGTGCTTTCTGAAATAAATGTTACTTTTGCATGATGCTACAGAAATGTAATGTCATCTGTTCTTCATACATTCTAATTTGTAATAAAAATTTTCCCCATTAGAGTGTCACAAAAGAACGGCAAATGAAACTTGTTCAGCAGCAAAATGATATAACTGGCCTCTCTAGGCAGGTGAAACACGTCATGAATTTCACAAACTGGGCAATTGCAAGTGGCAGCAGCACAGCATTGTTGTACAGCAAACGGCTGGTAAGTCAGGTTTTTACTAATAATATGCTGGCATAGTGCTGATATACTGGTGAATGTTAAGAGGGAATTCAGTTGCATAAAACTGTGGTCATTTTGAACAATGAAATGTATTTGTAGAAAGGATCTAAATCTAAATCCTCATTTCTTATATCCGTAAATGTAATTGCCACAGGACATATTCTTAAGAGTAGATGTAGAACAAGGCGCCCAATGAATATGTTTGTACAGTATAATAATGTCATTTGCAAGGCTTTATTTTTTTAATTTCTGTGTTTTTATTTCCATGTTTTCTTTCAGATCACCTTTCAGTTACGTCACATCTTAAAGGCTCGATGTGACCCAGTACCAGCCGCAAATGGAGCAATAAGGTTCCATTGTGACCCAACATTCTGGGCAAAGAATGTAGTAAATTTAGGTAAGTTTCAGCCTATATGTTAAATTTTATCATAGAGTTCCAGTTTTATTTACATGTAAAGGATTATGGAGGCAACCATTTTGCCTGAACATCCACTCTAAACTGCAGTTTTAAGGCTTAAAGATTTACTTTACCATAGCCACATGAGAAACTAGGTCAGAAAATGAAATGTTGTCTGGCATGAAATGGCTACACGTAAGCATTTACTTGTGGTTGTCATTTGTATGAACACTGGTACTGTCTTGTTGCTTAAGAAAGTGGAACAGTAGATTCTCTAAAAGACATGATCTTGGTTTTCCCTACACGTTCCTGAATGCAAGAAATGGGAATTCAGTAAATTCAAATATATATTATTTAATTGCAAAGTTGAGATAACTAAAGTGTTTCCTGAGGAATTTTAAAGGGATTCTACCATTAAAACCTCTTTGTGGATAAGACGTTGGAACAGCCTTTAGAAAGGCTATTCGTCTCTTACCTTTAGACGTGGTTTCCACCACGCCATTCCTTAGAAATACCGGTTTTTACCGGTATGCAAATTAGTTCTCTCACAGCGATGGGGGCGTCCCCACTGCTGCTCAAGAACACGATCCTGCGACACCTCTATCTTCGGCTGGATCCTTGCCTTCTCTGTCGTTTTCCTCCTGCGTCCCCTCCGACGCCGGTACAGTTGGCTCTGCCAGTGAGACACTAGCAAAGCCGAGTGCAAATGCCGGCCGGCGGCCATTTTTGGGAGGCCGCTCTTGCATTGAACTTCAAGAGCAAGAGTGCCTCCCAGAAATGGCCGCCGGCCAGCATGCGCAGTCTGCTCTACTACTGTCTCACTGGCAGAGCCAACTGTGCAGGCGTCGGAGGTGACGCAGGAGGAAGACAACAGAGAAGGGGAGGATCCAGCCGAAGATAGAGGCGTCGCAGGATCGTGTTCTCGAGCAACAGTGGGGACGCCCCCATCGCATTTTCAGCGCTGGAGCCTGCCCCCATCGCTGCCAGAGAACTAATTTACATATCGGTAAAAATCGGTATTTCTAAAGAATGGCGTGGCGGAGATCACATCTAAAGGTAAGAGATGAATAGCCTTTCTAAAGGCTATTCCCCGCATCTTATCCACAAAAAAAGAGGTTTTAATGGTAGAATCCCTTTGTGTTTTTTTTGCAAAGGAGCAGAATGAGCTATAAAAAGAAAAATAAAATTAATGTGGTTTTCCAGGCTTATAAGATGGATTGACGTACCCTTTGGATAGATGATCAAAGATCAGCAGGGGTCTAACACCCTGAACCCCTCAGCTGTTTGAAGAAATGCCAGTATTCAGTGGAGCACCACTGCAAACAGGCAATGTGATCTATGCCTGTGACATCATGTATCCTATGAAGTAGAAGCTAGAAAACCCCTTGAACTGGGCTAAAAGACAGTCATGCAAAATTTAAGATGTAATGCAAACAAATCCAGCAACTGTAACAGACTACTCTGTGGTACTAAAAACATGTACATTAAGGGTATGTTCAGACAGAGTTTTTTGTCAGCGCATTTTCATGCAGAATCCACCTCAAAATCTGCTTGCCAAAACAGCTCTTTCGATGGGAGCCGCTCGTTTCTTCTTTCTGCTAGCTAGTAGCGGAAAAAAGAGAGATGACCTACCTTGCCGCGGATTCTGTCCGCGGCAAGGTCCCTAGTTACAATCCCCCTCAATATAGTCGCACCATGATAGTTATGTCTTGACAGGTAAACTAGCATTGTGCTGTTTCATTGCTGCTGCATTATTGCAGAATGCACAGAATGGGTGGCTACTGTTTGCTACTCTTCAGTGTTTTGCTGGAGCTATATTTTAATGTATTAAATGTCTTCAGAGTCACACTACCCTCTGCTGAACTACAATTTTTCTTTTCTCCAGGTAATCTTGTTGTTGAAAATAAGGCAACTTCTGGGTATGCTCCTAATGTGGTTGTGGGGCAAGGTCCCCAGGGAACAAATCATGTAAATAAACCCCCTGCACAAATTAACCTAGCACAACTGCGACTACAGCATATGCAGCAGCAGGTGTACGCTCAAAAACACCAACAGCTCCAGCAAATGCGGATGGTTCAACCACCTGGCCCACATCAAAGACCATCTGGCCCACAAGTAATGCATCAACAGGTAAGTACAATGGATAATGTCTTTGAAGAAAACAGGTCTGCTTTGCAAGCATATTCCAATATCTTGAGATGGTTGAATATTAAATCACTTCCCCTGATATTTTTACTTGGTTTTAAGCACATTATGTTGTCTGAAAAACCATCCCCTCAATAGTAATAGCTGCTGCTCTAGTGTCTTTAATAAGTCCACGTGATTCGTTTGTATTACAGTGCAAATAGGAGGAGCTCTGCCTGCAGACTGCAGTATTGAGGGGTATTGTGTGACCTCAAATTCATCAAAATCCCGCCCTCTGTTCTTTAACCCTACCTCTGCTGTCAAAATGCCTCCCTGCTTCTCTGCTTCAAATGCAATCTCTCCCTATAGCCCCTTTCTCTCATATTCTACCCCAAGTTCTCTCTTCTGTCAGGTCAGCATGCGCCTGTTAACTCTCCACATTATCAGCAGTAGTTTGTGCAGCTTCCAGAACCTTTGGCAACTTCATATTCTCAGCGAATGGCCCAGGGAGGTCCATTTTAGTATTAGTGCAGTGTTTTGCAGAAGCGGGCTCTACACATGTACCTACTTCAACAGTGGCATATTTTGAGTGTTCTTCAATGACCTCCTTGCATTGCTGAAAAAAAGTGGTTTTGGCTATGGGCTGAGACCACACTTTAAGGAGATGCAGCATTTTTTGTTGCAGATTTTGCTGTGGTTCTTTGAGCCAAAGTCAGGAGTGGCTACAATAGGAATGGCAAATATAAGGGAAGTTCTTCTCTCTTCTGTTAAATCCACCGCTTACTTTGGCTCGAAAAAAGCAGCAAAATCTTCAACAAAAAACGCTGCATTTCTGCAATGTAGGGCCTTAGTCTTAAAGAGATTTTCCCATGAATGTAACCATATTTAAATTTTTATATAGAAGTTAAAGTGGTTTTCCGGGCATTTTTTCGGGCGTAGTTTATTAGTGCTATTGATGGGTTTATAAATGCACCCAAATACCTTTAGCTGTGTTTTGAGTGATTTCTGGGTTTCTCTGGGAGCGCCTGACACCTTCTATATTTGTTTACAATGCTGCTGCAATGCATTATGGCTGGGTTGTAGGTGCTCACTATCTCCCTCTCACCACCACCTCCCTGTCTACCTATCTATTTCTCCCACAGCCAGCCTTTCCTAACTCACTCAGACCATCCCCACACCCTATTATACTTTACCAGTCTTCCTTCTGTGGCAAACAACTCCTTCTCTTTTTTGATTGTGCTATAGCCTTCAATACATCTCTATTACACAGGCTCCTTTTCAAAGATTTGCAGTCATCTTAATGGCAGTCTGTTGTCTTGATTGGTTTCCAATGGATACGGCCACTAATGCAGTATCTTTTCTGTACTCTGAAACCCATCTATGATTTACTTATCTTCTAATGCTTTGTCACAATAAGGAAATCATGGCTGGGTTTTTAACAAGTGCCAGACCATAGAAAGTTCCTGCGTTCATTGTTGTATACTTTGGCAACTGACCTGAACAAAAATATCCAAACCATAAAGGTAGTCCTGCACCAATATCGGAACCAGGATGACACCTAACTGTTGATGATCCATTTATTCTGGGTCAGAAATCTGCTGGAACAACCTTTTACTGTTTAAAAATCGCTGTTTCGGTTTGTGAGTCTTGCAGACTAGTTCTGTGCACAGTCAACTTACCTGTGTGTTTCTAGTTTATATATATATATATATATATATATATATATATATATATATATATATATATATATATATATATATCTCTCAATTTGGATTAGAGTAAAAGACCGTCTCTACTAAGGTGGTTGCAGAAGATTTTAAAACCTCAGCAAAATATTTCATTTATATTTTGTAAAAATGTGTAACTTTTAATTGTTTACATAACTATATATGGTTATGTTCATGGGAAAACCCCTTTAACCCCTTCCCGACCCATGTGGTACTATTACCACATGAATGTCTAGTGCTTCACGACCGATGTGGTAATAGTACCACATGGATGTAAACAATCCCCGCAGCGCAGTGCGGGCGTTCTAGGAGCGGGTGTTAGTTGTATCTGACGCCTAACACCCTGCTCCATCACCCTCCATCGGACATGAGTGCCGATTTTGGGTTTTAACCCGTTGATTGCCGTGATCAAACATGATCACGGCAAACAACGGGTTGCCCGATCGTGTAGGGGTCCCCAGCACCCCCCGCTGCGAGATCGGGGGGTGCTGGTATCCCTACTAAGTGGCCAGGGGTCTGTTTAGTGACCCCAGCCAGCCCTGAGTCCCACTCACCTTTGTATCCTGGCCGGCGTCTTCTGGAAGTGAGTCTGTGCCGTCCGTACGACTCACTTCCTGTTTCTAGAGTGACACGTGCAGGCTGTTACTGCAGCCTGTGTCTCACTCTATGATAGTGGATGAGTGATGCAATCATCACTCCTCCAAGTGTCCTAAAGGGATACATGAAAAAGTTAAAAAAAAAAAAAAAAAAAAAAAGTGGAAAAAAAAAATAAGTGTTTTGAAACAATTAATAAAGTTATAAAGCCCAAAAACCCTTTTTCTCTATAGAAAATGAATTATATAGAAAAAAACCCCCTAAAAATTAATAAAAACAATACATATTTGGTATCACCGCGTCCGTAACAATCTGTACAATAAAACTGAAACAATATTTAATGTACACGGTGAACCACAGAAAAAAAAAAACGGAAAAAACCCGCCGGAAGTAGTGATTTTTCGCCATCTCACCTTACAGAATGTGCTATAAAAAGTGATCAAAAAGTCAAATGCACCTCACAACAGTGCCAATAAAAAGCACACATTGTCCCGCAAAAAATAAGCCCCCAACCAACACTGTCAAAGAAAAAATAAAAATGTTACGCCTCTCAAAATATGGCGATGCAAAAAACATTGATTTATGTCTCCAAATGTGTTTTTATTCTGCAGAATTAGTATTGCATAAAAAAATAATATAAATGAGGTATCGCCGTAACCGTACCGACCCGCAGAATAAAGATATGTTAGTTATACTGTACGCTGCATGGCGAAAAATTTAAAAGGTAAAACGCAATACCGGAATTGATTTTTATTTTTTTAATCCAGCAAAAAAAGAGTTAATAAAATGTATTCGGTAAGTTATAGGCACTCAAAAATGGTGTCATTACAAAATGCATCGCATCCCGCAAACAACAAGCCCTTATATGGCCACGTCACCAGAAAAATAAAGAAAATACAGCATCTAGTAATGCAAGAACAAAAGCCCGCAAAAACCGCCAAATTATTAGAACACGACTGGCTGCATCAGGTAGAGAATATATAAGCTGTGCGAGCGTATATCAGGGGACACCCCAGATTTACAGCTTATGAACGAAAAGACACCAGAAGTGACCCCAAAGTGACCCCCAGAGTGACTCCCCCAATCATAGGAGCTACTGGGACATAGTAGGCAATTTGGTGTTTGCAATGTTCTCCGCACTGCTTATATATTCCCTCTTCGCCATCCGCTGTGCAGTCACGTCCGGGATACTAATACTCACTACACCCCCTGATAAATTCTTTGAGGGGTGCAGTTTTCAAACTGCGGTCACTCCTTTGGGGAATCCACTTTTCCGGTACCTTACAGACTCTACAAACATGACATTGCGTCCAGATACCAAACATCTGAATCTGTACTCCAAAAGCCTCATCGCGCTCCTTCCCTTCTGCGCCCTGCTGTGTGCCCAAACTGCAGTTTATGCCACATGTATGACACATGTATGACACTGGTGTACCCAGGATAATGCACGTAATGTCATATGTGGGAATAAACTGATATTAGGGCACAGCCAGACACAGAAGGGAAGAAGGGTTATTTGGTTTTTGTAGCAC
The DNA here is from genome assembly GCF_031893055.1 of Leptodactylus fuscus. Lineage (NCBI taxonomy): Eukaryota > Metazoa > Chordata > Amphibia > Anura > Leptodactylidae > Leptodactylus > Leptodactylus fuscus. Next base: position 85,786,705 of record NC_134266.1, on the reverse strand, counting down.
AGACTTAGACGGTTTGGGTTTTTTTTTTGGATGCCATGACACTTTTGCAGAGACCCTAAAATTGCCCTTACAAAATGGGGTCACTTCTTGGGGAATTCCAGTTCATTGGCATCTCCAGGGCTCTGCAAAAACAACATGGCACCCAGAAAGTCCCTCTAAATCTGTACCCCAAAAGCTAAAAAGCTCAGTGCTCCTTCCCTTCTGAGCCCTGCTGTATGCCCAAGCAGCAGTTTACACCCACATATATAATTTTTTGCCCCTCGGGATCGCCCACTTAATAGTTTTAGGAGTGCAGGTCTCTGACAATACAAAGTGGGTGCAACGTATTGGGCACCGAAATGACATATTTCTTTAAAAATTAAAATTTTCATTTTGTACATTAATTTTTGGGAAGCATTTTTTAGGCTCAAAATGATAATACCCCTTGATTCATTCCTTGACGGGTGTAGTTTCTAAAATGGGGTCACTTTTGAGGGGTTTCCATTGTATTGGTACTTTAGGGGCTCAGCAAATGCGACATGGCACCTGAAAACTGCCCTCAAAAGCCAAATAGCCATCTTTCCATTCTGAGCCCCACCATTTACCCATACAGCAGATTATGGCCACATATGGGGTATTGCCATGTTCAGGAGAAATTGTGTAACAAACTGGGGGGGGCTTTTAATTCTCTAACTACTTGCAAAAATTAAAAATATGGCGCTAAATGGACGATTTATTGGAAAAAAAGTAATTTTTCATTTTCACATCTCAATGGTAAAAAAAATCTGTGAAACACCTGTAGGGTCCAAGTGCTCACTAAACCCCTTTATAAATTCCTTGAGGGGTCTAGTTTTCAAAATGGGGTCATTTTGGGGGGGTTTCCACTGTTCTAGCACTTCAGGGGCTCTCCAAATGCAACATGGTGCCTGAAACAGATTTCAGCTAAATTTGCCCTCCAAAATCCCAATAGAGATCCTTCAGCTCTGGACCCTACAGTGTGCCCATACATCACTTTACATCCACATAAGGGGCATTTCTGTAGTTGGGAGAAAATGCTTGACAATTTGTGGGGTGCATTTTCTCTTTTAACCCCTTGTGGAAATGCAAAATTTGAGGTTAAAGCAACATTTTATAGCAAAAAATGTCACTTTTCCTTTTGTTGGGCCAATTCTGTTACACTCCTGTAGGGTCCAAGTGCTCACTATACCCCTTGGTAAATTCCTTGAGGGGTCTAGTTTCCAAAATGGGGTGACATTTTGGGGGTTTCCACTGTTTTGGCACCTTGGAGGCTCTGCAAACAGGACATGGTGCCTGAAAAGTATTGTAGCAACATCTGGCCTACAAAATCCAATTAGCGCTCCATCCGCTCTGAGAGCGACCGTGTGCCCGTACATTAGGGTAACAGAACATATGTGGTATTGTCGTGTTCGGGAGAAACTGTGTAACAAAATTTGGGGAGCAATTTTTCCTTTAACCCCTTGTGAAGATGAAAAATTTGGGGCTACAGTGACATTTTATTATAAAAAGAGTAATTTTTCATTTTCACATCTCAACGGTAAAAAAATCTGTGAAACACCTGTAGGGTCAAAGGGCTCACTATACCTCTTGATAAATTCCTTAAGGGGTCTAGTTTACAAAATGGGGTGACATTTTGGGGGTTTCCACTGTTTTGGCACCTTGGGGGCTCTGCAAACGGGACATGGCGCCTGAAAAGTATTCTAGCAAAATCTGGCCTACAAAATCCAATTAGCGCTCCATCCGCTCTGAGAGCGACCGTGTGCCCGTACATTAGGGTACCAGCACATATCGGGTATTATCATGTTCGGGAGAAATTGTGTAACAAAATGTGGGGTGCAGTTTCTCCTTTAACCCTTAGTAAATGTGTAAATTCTAGGGCTAAATGAATATATTAGTGACAGAAATTGAAAAATGTAAATTTGACCTCCATTTTGTTTTAATTGCTGTGAAATGCTGAAAGGGTTAAGAAACTTTCTAACTGCTGTTTTGTATTCTTTCAGGAGTGTAGCTTTTAGAATGGGGTGACTTTCGGGGGTTTTATTAGAGAGGCCTTTCAAGTTCCCTACAGAACTGAACTGGTCCCTTGAAAAATGTGTTTTGGAAATTTTCTTGAAAATTTGGAAAATTACTGTTTGACTTGTAAGCCTTATAATATCTGAAAAAAATGAAAGGGTGATTAAAATTTGATTACTACATAAATCAGAGACATGGTTAATTATATTTATGAAAAAATTTGGGTAGTATGGATTTCTATTTGAAAGGCTTGCAATTTCAAAGTTTGAAAACTGCATTTTTTTCAAAATTTTCACCAAATTTCCTATTTGTTCATAATTAAAGACAAAACATATCGACTAAAATTTACTACTGACATGAAGTACAATGTGTTACGAAAAAACAATCTCAGAATCACTTGTGTAAGTTAAAGCATCTCAAAGTTATTGCCATTTAAAGTGACACATGTCAGTTTTGAAAAAAGAGGCCTGGTCCTCAAGTCACTTTTGAGCTGTGTCTCTATAGGGTTAAATACATTAAGCAAATACACTTTCACCTGCTTACTGATGTAGTCTCTGCCCCAGGATACATTCTGTATAGTTATGTAGCTATCTTCATGTGACAAAGCTTGGGGTATCTTAAAAGAGCTTTCAAGGCTGGAAATGTTGCTGACCTATTCTCTGGATACGTACTTAGTATACTATCTGTGGGGAACATCTGGTAGTACCAATGATCAGCTGTTCTTTGCCACTGATCCACAGAGATGAAATGTGAAGCAGTCAGCTCCAGTCTCTGTGCATTGGGTAGACTGGTTAGTGCACATCAGCTCTTATTCACTGACATGGTAGCTTAGCTGCAGTGACTTGGTTCAGCCACTACACAGAATAGAGCGATCTGTTTCATGCTTCATCTATGTATCAGTAGTTAAGAACAATGGGGTACCTGTTCTCAGACCCCCAGCATTCTGAAATTAGGATAGGTCACCAATATTTTCAGCCCCCCCCCCCCCCCCCCCACACACACACAAAAACACCTTTGTCTGAACTTTATAAAAAAAAAAAAATTCTCATAACTTTGTTTTGTTCTGTATCTCTGTTACTCCTAGGACTTCTGAATAAACTAATAGGTGTTAGAGGTAGTCTTCATGAATAGGTAGAGTTAGCTAAACGTACAGTAAAATATTGTAGGTCAGATTTAATGTAACGTTGTTTCTTTTCTAAATTCAGTTCTCTGTTATATAATCTTTATACAGCCTTTTATGCCAACTAGCAGCCTAAAGCATGAAGGGGTTCACTCTCCAGGCTGCCCACTCCCCCTTCATATCGATTGCCCGCCTTGCACTTCTGTTGGGAGAGTGATGGGCCCTGTTTTCCTTGGAAATCGCTTTGGGATTTTCATTGTTGACACATGCATCAGTTGTCTCATATTACACCCAGAGGTGAAGAGGACCCATGTCATTTTGAGGGGAGGAGGGTCAGAGCTTTAGCCAGGAGTGCAGGCGGTACACCTTTCTTAAGGAACCACAGAGGGTTTAAGTATGGTACTTATTGTACTGACTGAAGGTCCGTTCTCCTTCCTCTCGAGATGTCATGGGTGTAATATGACTGAATTGGTGCACTACACCTTCTCCAGGTTGAAGCATAAATAGCAGTTCACATGCGCCAGTAACGAGAATGCTGACACAATTGTGAGAATACTAGGAAAAGAGAAACCATGTTATATTCAGCTATCTCTAAAGTATTTTACTGTATGTTTTAGTTCAATATATCCAATCCTGGTGACAGATTCCCTTTTACATCCCCATTTAATGGACAGTTGTTCAATTGTACAGTTGGTCAATTTCAGTGCTGATTGGACAAGGTAAGAGTATGTAGGAAAATGCTCTCTGTGAAACCCAGTTATCAATTTATTCATCATTTTCTAGGATGGATAGAAGAATGGCACAATGTTATGTAAAAGACAACAAGACAAGGTGTTTATAAAAACAGTTACTGTTGACCAGCTTCTCCAAATTTTTTTAAAATGAAGCTTAAACACTTGACAGGTGGTGATAAGTCTTTATATAATCTTGCGAAAAAGCGTTCTGAATGGTCTGTAGTTTAATGGTGAAAATAGTTTTTGTATGTTATCATAAGAATAATTCTCCAGCCTTCTGTTTAAGTTTTATGCAGGTAACTGATTTTTGGACTAAAATGCTAACGAAAAACGAACCTCTTTTGTAGCCTCCAAGGTTAATCAGCATGCAAACCATGCAGAGGAATAATATGAACTGCGTACCTTTCCAAGCGCATCAGATGAGAATGGCACAGAACGTTGCACAGAATGCCAATCGAATGCCAGGTGTACCGCGTCACAATGGGCCACAGTACTCAATGATGCAGCCCCATCTCCAAAGACAGGTAATCTTTCATAGATTTTATATGGAAAAGAAAACTTTAATACTAAGAATTCAATGCTTTTAATAATTGTACCAGATAAATAAAAATCTATGGACAATGGTTTTCCTGGTGATTATCCCCAGTAGGAAATTGGTAGTGCAAGTGTGAATTATTTTTGTTGTACACGATTGTAACCCATTTTAAAGGAAAAGTTGTAATCCGTTGGTAATTTCTGTTGTTGGCTTCCATCATAGGATGACAGCAATGGACATTAAACTGTTGAGGAGAATGATCGCAGACTGATTCTTCATTCATTCCCTATTGACACTAAAGTAAACACGCATGACAAAAGATCTGTCATGTTCACGTTAGCATCAATAGGAACGGACACAGAATCAATTTGCAAGACTTTTAATGTTTGTTAATGTCTTCCTGTGATGGAAGACAGCAACGGACATTAACAACGATAATGTGAATGCCCCTAATACTATCACAGATGTTCATTTCTCTATAATCTCTTAAATCTAATATTATGACAATATATAATAATAATATAATAAAAATAACCTTCTATTTGTAGAAGAGCGTGTGTGGCACAGTCCATAGAGAAACTCCTATAAACTTCATCTGGTTAGTCACGTGACCTAACAGAAGAGAAGGGTTCAGATAGAACTAAATAAGAGAATACTGACTAAATTTATATATATTGGGGGAATAGGTGCTTAACATGGAATAGGTGCATCACCATAGTGCTGTTTAATACAAGTAATGCTTATATTTTTCCCCATCCCCTACTAGCTGCAGTATTAATAGGTCAGTAGAATAAAATGTGGCTTGTCACTATAATCCTTGATATGCTTGTACTCACAATCGAATGGTTGATGGATTGCTACCTGCTGATTTATAATATACACTTATTATAACTGTATGATGATCGGATGTCTATAAACTGACCTTTGTTAAATGTATCTTTCTTTCCTTCCAGCACTCTAATCCTGGGCATGCCGGTCAGTTTCCAGTAGTCTCTATCCATAATAATGCAATCAATCCTACTAGCCCTACAACAGCAACCATGGCAAATGCGAATCGAGGTCCAACCAGTCCGTCTGTTACGTCAATAGAATTAATTCCATCTGTAACAAATCCTGAGAACCTTCCTTCTCTGCCTGACATCCCACCCATTCAGGTCAGTGCACCAGGATTAAAAGGTTAATGCTTTTGCAGTTGCCGTTTAGCCACTGTAATAGGTTCCTTTTTTATTTCACAATCAGTAAATCTTTGTCTCCTGTGTGCAGTTCACTAGCTTTATAGATCTCCAAAGTCTAGCAGGAAAGTGGCTTTTATGTAGATCTATTCGTTCTGTTAGCTTGGCAGTCTGCCTTTCTGCTCTATTTTATAGCTTGTTTTCCATTGTATACTGTACATTATGCACACCTCAGAGCTGCCATCTGTTGAAGGCATTTCCAGGTCCAATCCAATAACCAGAGCAAGCATGAACCAGCTGATCTGACTGCCCTCGGACACCAGAAACTACTGCTGTGCTTGGGGCAGGAAGGCGCTCTGCTCTTTTTCGAATATGGAGCTTTAAAGAGGACCTTTCATGACATCGGTGGTATTCTATAATGCTAGAAAGCGGATACTGTTATAGAAGAGTATTGCCGGATATTGCCGGACGGTGACTGAGCTTTAAAGCCAACCCTTCTGACTGTCCAGGGATATATGTGCTGAAACTAATCATACCAATAAATCACTTCCCAGTTGTTCAGTGAATAGTTTTGCCTTTTTTTGGAAGTATCCCTCAGTGATCTAATAGCACCAATAGCTCTGCCATCAGAGTGTATACCAGCAAAACAATCAGTTTTCTAGTGGTTTATAATATCAGCAATGTCTCCTTATTTTTTTTAAAAGGAACAGAGCTCGGGGGACTGTGAAATAAAGTCCTGGAATTAACTTTCTTGTAGAAGATGGCAGCAGCATTCTGTAATAGGGTGCCAACCCTCTAGAATAGTAGCAGTAAGGGTGCATTCACACTGAGTAAACGCTAGCTTATTTTGTAGAGTAAAATTACACTTGTAAATTTTGCTATCCCATTGACTTCAATGATATTTTTTTACAAGTGTAAAAATACGCCTGTAAAAAATACGCCTGTAAAAATATGCCTGTAAAATGTCATTGAAGTCAATGGGATAGCAAAATTTACAAGTGTAATTTTACTCTATAAAATAAGCTAGCGTTTACTCAGTGTGAATGCACCCTAAATCTCGCACACCCTGGTGGGATGCTTATAAGCCTTCCTTATTTATTGAACGTCACAATATGTCTACTGCCGTTTAATAAAGAAGGCATCCCATCTGAGTGTATGAGATTTATTGATATGAAGTCCGCTTTCTGTTCCCTCTGTATTCTTTCCACTGTTATTGGCAGCAGAAATCATTACTGCTATTTATTGTGTGTATGGGGAGTATAGGTGTATTACACTGAAGCTGACTCTAACGTAGATGATTTCCGTAGCCTTACACCTGTTGCAGTGCGGATTTCGGATGCCAATAGCAGGGTGAAATAATTCATTGGGAAATTGGATATAAGCGACAGATTTCACAGAACTGATCCAAAATCAATTAATAAATTGAGGAAATCGTGCCAGAATTTTAAAAGTTGGCCAGAAGTTAAAGTAGAAGTCCTACAAAACTTTTTATTTTCTGGTCTGTGAGAAATATGATGTAAGTTGTAGCGTGGGTAATCTTCTTACCGGTGGTTGTATTTATTTGTAATCTACTCTTTTCTGGACAACAGCTACCGCGTTTCCCCGAAAATAAAATATATTTAAATGTTGGTCCTAAAGATATGCTATGTCTTATTTTTAGGGGGTGTCTTATTTTATTTTTGTGTGCTGCTGTGACCACTGCGCTACGCTGAGATGCGCTTGCTGTGTAAAGATTGTGTAAAGAAAAACATTGCAGCCAGCTGAACGGTGTGTGCGGTGCTCCGTGTGCGCAGGAAAGCCGGCTGCTGCCGTGATACTGTATGCTGTATCCAGTGTTCCTGCCGCTGGGCCCCCCCCCCCCCCGCATTCGATTCTTAGTGTATGCACAGCGGGCAACTCCCAGCTCATCCTACAGCAGCAGGAACAGTGGATACAACGTACCACAGCGGTGTCAGCAGCCAGCATACCTGTGCACACGGAGGAAACAGGGTATGTCCTGTGACTATAAATGAGACCCTAACATAGGAATAAATGGAGAAGCTGGCTTTGGGTCCAGTTAGTCTCATTGCTGGTCACATAACACAGCTGCTGTCTAGAAAAAGAGTAATTACTAATAAATACAATCACCTTTAATGAGATTATCTGCCCTACAATTTGCATCATATGCCTTCTCTTCATATGCCCCCCCCCCCCCATGTTTTATATGGTAAGAAAAGCCCATGCAGACCTATGGTATGGCTTGTGCATGTTTGAGAGAAAAGTATATAGTATTACCACCCTGCTGGTAGTCTGCCAGTAGATATAATGAATAGTGTTCATTTAGCAGACTAGTATTTTTAGCATTTGTTTATTACAGCAGTATTGGTTGGGTAACCTGTAGACCAGGGTATAACTATTGGTTACAGATACATAGTAGTTGTTAGTCTTAAATCACATGACACAATTTGCTGTTTTTAACAGCGTTTTGAGGTCAAGCATGTAGTCAGATATATTTTTAAAACTGTAGTGGAATACCTAAATACAAAGCTTTATTTGTGACTTTTTATGTGTTTTTGGAGTTAGTATATATATTTTTCTAAGTTACCGCCTTCTATATCAGACTTAAATAATAACCATATTAAAAGGAGTCTGTGTACCAGTGAATTGGATGTGCCTTTAACCACTTCTGGACTGCCCATTGGGTTTTTATGTCTGGAAGATGGTTGCCTTGTTCTGCAAGCAGATTTCAGCAGCTGCTGAAACTGGGAGCCAGCTATAACTTCAGCCGGATCTCCCATAGTGAAACCAGGGAAGGTTTATTATCTTCCCTGCCTTCCCGATTGCTGTGTATACAGCGCTCAATGAGTGCTGTATACACAGCTATGGGCGCAGCCATGATACAGCCGCCCTATGACCCGGCGGTCACATGATCTGCCGGAATCAGTGTGTGTTAGAGCTGCAGGGTCCTACAGGACCCAGATCAGCTCTATAGTGTCTATCTATATTATTGATAGGTTGAAAATGGGGACAAGTGAATGCAGGATCTGTTTGTGATCTGGTATTTGTCTGAAATCCACTTATGATCAGAAGCTTTCAGGGACACAGTGCATCATGTCTGAGTTTCTGGCAAGTGACACAATTGAAAGTTTCTCTATTCATGGCAGTATCCATTGGAAAGCTATCAAGACTTAAGACTACCACCACTAAGATAATTAGAGAAAATCTTAAAAACTCTGCAAAGTATGTATTTGCATTTGCAGAATATTAAACTTTTAATTTAGTTCAATATGAAATCCAGTTGTATTCACTGGAAAAGCCCTTCAATGTATAGAAGCAGTTTATTTCATCCTGTATCCCAAGTAATACGGTTTTCTTTGAAGTAAGATGAAAGAAGACCTTTCATGGGTTTGGGCACAGGCAGTTCTATATACCGCTGGAAAGCCGACAGTGTGCTGAATTCAGTGCACTGTCAGCTTTCCCTATCTGTGCCATTAATGTAGCTCTTCACCGTCAGGAGGGCGTTCCTGACAGTCTGTCAGGAACGTCCTTTTTCACAGCAGCGCCCGTAGCGCTGTACAGTGTGAGCGGCGGGGAACGCCCCCTTCCCTCCTGATAATAATCGTGTATGGGGCGTTCCTCCCTGCTCACACAGTACAGCGCTATAAGTGCTTCTGTGAAGAAGGACGTTCCTGGAAGACTGTCAGGAACGCCCTACTGACAATAAAGCACTACGGTACCGGCACAGATAGCTCTTCACCCAGTGCACAGATCGTGAAAGCCGACAGTGTGCTGAATTCAACGCACTGTCGGCTTTCCAGCGGGATATAAAACCACATATGCCCCAACTCATGAAAGGTCCTCTTGAAGATTGGCCTGACTGACTGACTTTTTTTTTTATACAGAAATTATAACATATTAATACATTTTCCTAAGCATAGTAGTTCAAGGCTCATAAAACAAAAAGTCTCTTTGTATTTTCTTGCCCCACTCCTAGGAGCTATTTCCAGTATTGTATTGTGCAGCTTTATAATACTTGGAGCTACAGTATAAGTACCCTTAATATTGGATAGTTCAGCATTTATGGGATTACTCTAGACCCAGCTGTAATTTTCCGAGGTTCTTAGTGGTCAATAAAAGTCCATCTGATGATCCTCAGGCGTTCAGCAAAGTTGCTGGCTGAGTCCCAGCACTGTGGTCAGGATAATGAATGTTTGTGGTTTTGCAGAGCGGGCTGTTTGTAATGCAATTTGTTGATGTACTGAAAATCAGCTGAAGGGATGCAGGATGTGATAAACTTTTTTTTATACAGATGTAGTGTGAATTCGATCTTTCAGAACCATCAGTTATTCTGGACTAGTACGATTATTCTACCTACATGTACACACTTGCACACCTGTAGATTTGCACCCCTGTGGTGCCAGTACTGTCAATAATTGTTCCAAACGCAAGGTGGCTTTTGCCAAAATGCAGAATAATGTGGATTGAAACACATGGAAGGATTTATCAAATCAGATTAAGTGTGAATTCAGTGCTGCTCACCCCCCCCCCCCCCCCTCAAATCCCAAACCTCCCCCTTTCCCCATTAGAGTGTTATAATTTAGTAATGCATTTACAATGCTTCTGGTTAGTACTGGTGACAATGGAATTAAATTTAGGAATTAAATGCAATTTTAGATTTATTTTTTTCCCCCCACCCATGGTAGATGTAGGGCCTATTGACATGGTGTGAAATCTGATGCAGATTTTGAGGGAGATGTTCGTTTCAAATTCCTTTCCATTTTCCAATGAACATACACTAATGTGATGCTACAAATTTTCTTGAAGTCTCGTTTCTTATGTAATCCAGATTTGCTTTTACCTTGTTTTACAGCTGGAAGATGCTGGGTCAAGCAATCTAGACAATATATTAAGCAGGTACATCTCAATTGGTCATCAGCTTCCACAGCCCACAAGCACTATGAATCCATCCCCAGGGCCATCTGCCATGTCACCGGGGTCAACCGGTAAGTGATGTAATGAAATTTAGTCTGGGGTTCAACATCCATGTTCTGTTTGTAAATTTTAAGTATCATTTCAGCCTAGCAAAATTTTTCTTTGGAAAAGAATTAAAGAATTACACTTTTAATTTTTTTTTAAAGCACAAAAATGGCAAAGCAGGTTTGTCTGTAGTTTTCTTGCTGTTTAACAATAGCTCAGACTATATTGCAGGAGCGGCCAGGGCCTGACTGGTGGCGTATCAGTTATAGCATGCTTGCCAGAGTCTTGTCTTGGAAGAGGTAGCTTTACCCACCTTCCCATTCCATACAATGCTATGTAAGAAGTCATTTAGCCTGCAAATAGAGAAGGCAACATATTTAACAAAGTTTCCTATATTCACCTGTACTATTCATTTATGAAAAAGTGATTATTTCTGCATTGTTTATAGATGCAAGTGTTAGTTTCTGCTGCTAATAAAGTTTTCTGAACAGCACTATAATTGGTTTGTGTCATTTGGGACCTGACAGACACACCCTTTAAGTCAAATCTGCTGTGGCATTTCAAAATATATTTCTATATCGCGATTTATGGTATACTTTGCTAGGTGGTTAGTACATCTTAACAGAAATTTCCTTTTTTTTCAGGTTTATCCAACTCTCACACACCAGTAAGGCCTCCCAGTACATCAAGCACAGGCAGTCGAGGAAGGTAAGTAAATTACTCAACATAAAATTTAACATCCCCTTTTCCACTTTTTCATTCAGTATCTATAGCTTTGCTGAGTGTGTTACTGCTATGTAGATCTAAATTCGTTTATTATGCCTTTGCACGACATTGAGTCTGAAATACTAGTTTCTGCCCGCGACTTCGTCTGCGTGCTGTTGGCATTGATGATCTGCCTGCTCCGGCATTTCGGTAGCTTTCAAGCTGGCCTGCCGCTGAACTTGATCATCACGCAGTGCCTGTGATTGTTCCCGGCAGGTCGCTGGGGCGCCATATGATGAGTGTGTTGTTGGCGTTCATGATCCGCCTGCTCTGGCATTTCGGCGTCTCTAATAGTCGCTTGATACCCAACTTGCTCAATCCTCCTCAGCTCCGCTTCAGGAGACTGTTGACTTCTGACTACCATCATAGCTCTCGTTTTTTGAGAATTTTGCGAAAAATTAGATTTTCTTTTTCCCAGCCTGTTTAAAATTGGGAAACTGCCAATTTGGATTAAAGATGTTTTCCCATCTCAGAACACTTATGCAGATCAGATAATATGCGAATGCTTGTACAGGATGGACTCTGTTAGGCGGCGTTCACACTACCGTCGGTGTCCGACATGTAGTGTCCGCTCCTAGTGTCCGCTCAAAATCTGTCACGGACACTAGGAGCGGACATGCATGCAGGGTTCCTCTGTCCGCTTGAGAAATCGGACATCTTCTCTTGCGGACAGGGAAGGACGGGCACGGAGTGCAAAAGAACGCACCCGATGCCCATTCAAGTGAATGACAGGTATCACGGACACAGCTAGTGTCCGTGACAGATTTTGAGCGGACACTAGGAGCGGACACTACATGTCGGACACCGACGGTAGTGTGAACGCTCCCTTATCTGTGTGTTTACATAGAGAGATGACAGACTAGGCTTTATTAGCAAAACTGCAATTAGCTGAATGATTGTCCTGCCGTCAAGAGCAGTTTAATATTGATAGTATAGTATATTAACATAAATAACAGTTGTGAAGCCATGTCATTTAACGGGATAAAAAGTATCCTATGTGTTGATCCAGGTTAGAAACTATCTGTGCCAAATTTCATCCAAATCCGTTCAGCTGTTTTTGCATGATTGAATAACAAATACAAACGGTCACATTTATAATATTAGTAGGATGTAGAGTCAAGTGGAAGCTTCATTGCAGATGAATTTTACCTATATTCACCTTTGCTAAACTATTCAGCTTTTCTTCCATTATACAGTTGTGGATCCAGTGGTCGAACTGTTGATAGAAATGCATTTAAATCTGATACGGTGAAGGTCAAGCAGGAGCCGGGCACAGAAGAGGATGTGTGTAGTTACTCAGGACCGGTTAAGCAAGAGAAATCGGAAGATGGCAGACGAAGTGCATGCATGGTAATATTCCAAATCAAATAAGACTTTATATACCCATACAGTGCCAGTAAGACACAGACATTTGGACGCACATGACTGGACTCAATTTAGATTTTTCTTGGAGACTGATTATGGCTTAAAAGTGGTACATTTTATACTGTACATATATAGATATTGCAGTCTGAGCCCAGGTATTACCAAATTGTAACTTTTTTCATTATCTTTATAATTTTTATTTTTCTAAATGTACATTTAATTTTAAAAATAAATTTTTAATTTTGGTGACCCATAATTGTTCAGTCGTCATTTTTCAGATGGCACATAAATGTGTGTATAATATTCATAAGTGAGGAGTTTTCTTCTCTTTCATGTTTAATGCCAATGATCAATCAGCAGGGTGGGCATGGGTTTTTATAGCCTTATTTAATGAATCAGCTCCTTAAAGGGGTTCCCATCACACTTGTTCAGCAGCCTGCAGGCTCTGTGCTCTCTTCACTTCCTGGTTTTCTCTGCACATTGGTGGGCGGGGTTTCACTTGCTCTTCTATCTGCTATGTTTGCAGTCAGTAATGAGGGATTGGTTGTAAATGAATTACCACAGTATGAAGCTGATGTAGCAGAGCTGGATTTGAGTCAGTTTGCATTACATACAGAGGTACTGGATTCCCTATCTCATCCCTTATCATGTGTTGACACTCCAGTGGTTTTAGACGAATTAATATTATTGATACTTTATATGTGAGCTAAAATTCTTACTATTAGAGGTCTGATGGTACAATAATATAATCAACATTGCAAATGTCTCACATGAGATCATATATACTACCTGATCAGAAATGCACTATTGTTTATTCTTAGGCTGGGATCACATCTGAGTCATTTTAGTCCATTCTTTTGTTCCATCGCAGTACTAAACGTTAAGACTGATCTGTTTACAGACAAGCATTGGATCCTTATTATAATGGGGTCTGTCGGGCATCCATTGTTTTATCCATAACAATTAGTCCAGTCAGAAAAAGTAAATCATGAGCAACTTTCTGACAAGTGCCACGCTGTATGAAGGTCCTGCATTCCTGATCACCATGCATGTAGTCACTGTAAACGCTAATACAATTAAAGAATATCTTCAAACATCTTTTAGTTATTTATATTCGTCACTTGTTGGCAATTTCAGATATAGTTATGTTTGTGGGGAAAACCTTTTAACAAAGACCAGTAAGAAAATGGCCAATATTTTATAAAGAAGTTGGCAAACCATTTTAATGGCATAGTAGCATTTTTTTTTTTTTATTTATTTATTTATTTATTTTTAATTTAGTTTTAATATGTCTTGTCTGTCCCAGACTAAGTTTTGTATTTTACTTACTTGCTGACGTTGCTTTGGCAATCAGTCTGCACTCTACTCTATATTGATGAATTGGCGTCAAAAAGGATAGAGGGCCTTGTTTTATAGTCTACAGTTAACCCCATAGTCCATTATCACAAGAGTGCAGTTAAAGGTTGATGTCCAGGATATAGGTTTCTATGGCCTGCCTTTAGGCCATAAATATCTGATCGGTAAGGTATAGACAGGCAGCCCATGTACGGATCAGCTACATAGGTTTAATTCCGGCTCCTGGACCATACACAACACAGGGCTGAAAGCAGTTTTCTCTGTACCCTATATAGTGGGCGGGTGCTGGTACCTCAGCTCCCATTCACTTCAATATGTTTATATATCAAAGATAACCAAAAATATAGGACTTGTTCATTGTTCTGTCCTGTTTACAGATACACAGTAGGTGAGTGCAAGCGATTAGTTTTAAAGGCGCTGTCAGAATGTCACTAAACTAATATTTGCGGTGGTTAAAAGAGCTTTTCAGAGGTAACAGCGCCTGTTTTAATATGTACCTATACATTTCATCTGTATTCTACAGATCTTGGCTTAAACTTTTTTTTGGTATGCCGTTCTATATTTTTCAATACAAGTGTTATAGAAGTTGATGCATATTTATAGTTGTCACTAATTTGTGGTATGTTTCTTTTACCTCTAGCTAAGCAGTCCAGAGAGCAGCCTGACCCCACCACTCACCACTACACTGCACCTTGAAAGTGATCTAGAAGCCCTAGCAAATCTGGAAAATCATGTAAAGACTGAGCCAAACAGCACAAACAGAAGTTGTGAACAGTCTTCCCATGGCACTCTTGTAAATGGCAAATCCCCTGTCCGCAGTTCTATGCATCGGTCACCAAGAGGGGGAGGTGGCGGTGATGGAACAAATAAAGATGAAGATCCAAATGAAGACTGGTGCGCTGTGTGCCAAAATGGAGGCGACCTCTTATGTTGTGAAAAGTGTCCAAAGGTTTTTCACCTCACATGTCATGTACCAACCCTTCTTAGTTTTCCAAGGTATTGTCAATATGTTTCTTTATTTAAAAATAAACTCATCTTAAACTTGCTAGTCTAGAAATGTCAGAAATGTTTTTAGAGTGACACTGCTTTACGTTGGAGGCAAAGTTTGATTGTGGTATATGAACAGTATTTGGTACTTTTACAGTGACCAAATTAGATGTCTCGTCCAGAAACATGTAAACGAAAGTCATTGTAATG
Source organism: Leptodactylus fuscus (assembly GCF_031893055.1). Classification (NCBI taxonomy): domain Eukaryota; kingdom Metazoa; phylum Chordata; class Amphibia; order Anura; family Leptodactylidae; genus Leptodactylus; species Leptodactylus fuscus. Next base: position 85,771,495 of record NC_134266.1, on the reverse strand, counting down.
GCAAGAACAATTTTGAGTAAATATTAGTTTTGCTACCGAGGAGCCATTTAATGTAAAATAAATAAATAAATGAAAAATAAAAATCTATTTATATATTATATATAAGCCCAGTATTCCGCTATTAAGTGACTTTTTTTGTTTGTTTGTTTGTGTGTTTATCTTCATCAGTGGTGAATGGATCTGCACCTTCTGTAGAGATCTGAACAAACCTGAACTCGAGTATGATTGTGACAATTCTCAACACAGTAAGAAAGGAAAGACTGTGCAAGGCTTGAACCCTGTGGACCAAATGGTACGTGTGACTTGAAATGTAACCTATTTGTAATAGAAGTCAAAACTAGCTGTTCGACTGAATAAGAACCAAAGCTACTGTACATTCATATACAGATGTGTCCGTTAAAGGTGTAGGATTTTTTTTTTTTCCTCTTTAGGCCAGTTGACACTTTATATTAGAGTGGTTTCCCCATAAAAAGTAATTTATAGCATTTCAAAAAGCTATGTCACAAATGTCATCTATATCGGGGTTCCACTTCCAGAGCCTCCACTTACTAAGGGGGATGTAGAATGGACACTGTATTCAGGCAGGTATTGAATAGAAAAACATTCTCATGTCTTAGTTTTGTGTTGGTCTCTAATATATGCAACTGAGCAGCAGATGTGGAACTAGCAGTTTTTACCACACTGTATATAAATACATTCCCTTTCTTTATGCTGAAATTCAGTTTGATGTGGGCTATAGCACCCCACTAAGCCACATTTGAACAAAAACATGTATCTATTTAATTTTTTTTTTAATGTAGATTGTGAGCCCCATATAGGGATCACAATGTACATTTTTTTTCCCCCATCAGTAGGTCTTTGTAGAATGGAAGGATATCCACGCAAACTCCTTGCAGACGTTGTTCCTGGCAGTATTCAAACCCAGGACTCCAGTGCTGCAAGGCTGCAGTGCTAACCACTGAGCCACCACATTGCCCCCTATTTGATTTTTGTTATGAAAGCTAGTGTGTTGATGCTAGATATAAACCTTGATTTAAAAAAAAAAACACTTTAAAACACGTCCCCACCTTTCAACTCTACTTGTCACCCTTGTCTTGTGCTTCTAGGAATTCATCCCAGATTGTAGCTTAGAAATTCATTTAATGTAGAGTTCTTCAAGCTGCAGAGATGAAATATTACCATATTGCTAGCTGATGTACTGTCTACCTAGGCTTGCTGTAGTAATATTGGCTCTAGGAATGTCATTCTTTACGCTAGGCCATGCTACAGTACTGGAATTGTCCCAGACAATTTGCCCATTTCCAAATCAGAAAATCTTCAGGGGCAACACGGTGGCTCAGCGGTTGGCCCTGCAGCCTTGCAGCGCTGGAGTTCTTGGTTCGAAACCCGCCAGGAACAACATCTGCAAGGAGTTTGTATGTTCTCCCCATGTTTGCATGGATTTCCTCCCATTCTGTAAAGACATACTGATATGAGAAAAAAAAAATGTACATTAGGGCTCACAATCTACATTAAAAAAAAATAAAAAATCAGAAAATCTTGAACAAAATAAGGTGCGAGTGTCTTAGCTTTAGTTTAAAGGGGCTCTATCATTCAGAAAATGTATTTTGAGCTAAGCATATGCCTGAATAGCCTTTAAAAAAGTCTATTCAGGTGTTGCCTCCCAGTTCTAACAAAAACCCTCCCGTTTTTAGTAAAAATGATATGCTGATGAGGCTCACCAAGCATCCTCCTCCACACTTGGTGTACTGCCTACTTCCTCTGTTATCTTGCTCCTGGCGCTTCAAATCCCGTGCATGCGCAGTAATGTTTCGTTCTTCACTCTACTGCGCATGCCCGAGGACCATTTTCTTGTGGCTACCTATAGAACTCAGCATACTGCTCAGTATGCTGTTCTGTAGTGGGCTACAAGAAAATGGCGCTTGGGCATGCGCAGTAGCACTCAGAACGAAGAATTACTGCGCATGCATGGGATTTTTAAAGGCTTTTCAGGCATATGCTTAGCTCAAAATCCATTTTTTGAATGATAGAGACCCTTTAAGGCTAAGGCCCCACGTAGCGTGCCACAGTGAAAAAGCGCTGTGGGAAAAACCGCAGCAGAAACACATTATGGTTTTTCCCACACTGCTTTTCACAAATGTGTGTTCACCTGTAGACTTTCTGCTTCAATTATACCTATAGGGAAACAGCCGGCATTTATTTCCCTAGATCTAATTGACGTGCTGCGATGTCCAGGAATGCTATGGTTTTGGATTTGTAGCCTTTCCACTGCACCTATTTTTCTACAATGTGTGGAAAAGTTTGCGCCAAATGGGGCTCCAGCTTAAAGGGGTGTTCTAAGCTGATAATATCAATCATCAAATACAGGTAGGGGTTCACACCTGGGCCCACACCAATTGGCAATGTTTCTCAGGATTGTTCATAAACCATGTGATGTTGTGTCAATTGGTTACCAGGCTTGTTTGTAGCTCTGTCCCATTCAAGTGAATTGGGCTGAGCTGCAATACCAAGCACAGTTTTCAGTGAAGAGTCTGTAGCTCTCAACTGAATGTTCAGCTGATAAGTGGTTTCAGGTGTCGGACTCCCACCGCTCTTCAATTGGTGACCTATCCAAATGATAAGTGTTGGCAACCCCTTTAAAAGATCAAGAATATGTTATTTCTCCCTGAATTCTTTTCTATTGTATAATGTTTATATTCTGTTTTTACTAAAGAAATGTGAGCGACTGCTACTGTATCTCTATTGCCACGAGCTGAGCATTGAGTTTCAAGAGCCCGTTCCTGCATCGGTAAGTATAGTACCAATTTTTTTTCCACACACCATTCAATTTATTCATCATAAATTGTTATAATCTTCAACCATGGCCTGTTAAGTGTGATTTCTTGGATTGCTGCATTTGTTAGATTTGTTCACAGGTCTAAGCTCTGAAGTCACAAGATAGCTAGGCTATTGTTTTTGATATGCGGTATTTATGTATTTTTAGGATAGTCCTTCATTATATGTCCTACTATCATCACTCCGCCAATCAGTTGTGTACACTGATCTGTACACAGTTATACTGTATACTTGCTAGCTGTTCAAGGTCTTGCTGCTTTGTTACATTCACTTGAACTGGGACAAAGCTACAAAGTGCACTAGAAAGTTAAAGGGGTTGTCCCATCACAAGGATCCTATCTATACTGCTAGTTTATGTGGCTTTAAGACTTTTCCTAAATGCATTGCTTTATCAAAACTGCTTTGTTTGGCCACTATCTTAATTTATTCACTTCATTGTTTACACTCTGTTTCTATGGCCCTTGGGATTATCTGCTCATTTGTCAAGTGATGTAGCTGCCTGCTCTCAGAGGGAGGGGCTGAGAGCAGCTCTGAGCTGTTTGTGTCTGATAAGTAGCGGAGCTTCTCAGATAGGGGAGGTGAGAGCTTCAGGATTTCTGAGCTCTTATCAGTCGGTTTAATTGAATTTGGCTGATAAGGGCTGAGATAGGGAGTCCCTTACCACTGTATGTAATGCATGCTGACTCAAATCCAGCTCTGCTACATCAGCTTCACACTGTGGTAAATAATTTACAACCAATCCCGTGCAAGTGAAACCCCGCCCACCTATGTGCTGAGAAAAGCAGGAAGTGAAGAGAACACAACAGCCTGCAGGTTAGTGAACAAGCATCATGGGAATACTCCTTTAAATCTATGGTTGGATCTGGCATAGTTTTTAGCTATACAGTATGCCAGTTTATGTAAATTGTAGTGATTTTTTTTTTTTCTTCAGCTAGTGGGATTTATTTATTTATTTATTTTTGTAGATTGTGAGCCCCATAGAATTCTCACAATGTACATTTTCTCCTATGTATGTGTTTGGAGTATGGGAGGAAATCAACCCAAACACGGGGAGAACATACAAACTCCACCGTGTTGCCCCTAGCTAGTGCGATTCTGTGCCCCTATACTGTTTAAATTGCCAGCAAGTAGTGAGTGATATTGGTGCTATTGATATCTGTAGTATAATAATTGTTCAAATGGCTATTATTTATGTAAAAAATAAATAGTAATAATATTGTGGCAGTAAGAGAGAGAATGGTGTTTTTTTTTCTAATTTTCTGTTCCTGATAAAATACCTAACCCTTAAAGGTCAAACTTAACACTTTTGTATGCATTGCTTTACACAGCAATATCTTTTTAATAGCTTTGCATGTCTCATCTATTTTTACCATGTTTTTTTTTCTGAACACATAAGGCTTGAAATAACTAGCCATATTTGTTAAATAAGCTGAATATTTTTTTTTTTTCGCTACAAGTAGAAGAATGGTATAAAATGCAAAAAAAAAAAAAAAACCTGTAAATTTTGCTTCTTTTACCTAAAACAAAATAGTTTTTATATGTAGTGTTGCACATAAACATATTAAGATTTAATTTCCTAGTTTTTCTGTTCACAGGGGCTATATATTTATATAGTTTTTCAACAAAAATAAGGTTTGATATGTTTTTATATTCTGTAAATTAACCAGGAGTTTTGTATAGTATAGGGCTGTAAACTGCTTGTGTTATCTCTAGGCTCCCTGCTGAGACAGAGGAAACATCCAGGAAGTAGGTGATGAGGACTGGCAGAGGAGCAAGTTCTTCTAGCCCCAATGTGAATGGGAAGGCTCTTGCACTTTATTATCATCACTATAAAGAGTTACATTTATTAGCTAAAAGTCCTAAAAATTTCCCTTATTACAGTGTAACTCTCGGTCAGTAACTTCCGCATGGAGGTTCTGGAACTTGTCATTAAACCTGTCATTAATTTCACTTTAACGTGACTGAAGCTCCAGGAATCAGATACAGTGACGTAAAAAGGAAGATTAGCAACATCTAGGGGGTAAAATGAATAAGACTGGGTTGCAGCATGGACATGTGACTAATGGACGTATCACTTGCTAAGGAAAAAAAAAATCTTTTCGAAGTCCTGCACAACCCCACCTGTTTGTTCAGCTTTGCAAATAGTTATTAAGAAGGCTGACAATGATGGGTGTTTTTACACATTTAGGTTTTCAGATGTGATTTCAAAGCTAAAAGTAGATTTAAAAAAAAAAAAAAAGTACTGCTGTCCTTCACTCACTTTATGATCAGCACTTGGTTTTTGCTTCTAAAACTGCTTTAGAAAACCTCTGTTTCGTTTTCACCACCAGAGCAATGGCACACACTATTAATAATGTTTTGGCCTAATTAAATATGCACTGAAACCGGAGTTGGCTCTAGCAATGTAGCAAGTAGCCAAGATTGCATAGAATATACATTGTATTGCCAAAAGTATGGAGATGTGGTTGTTCGCACTGCAGAAATTCAACGTCAGGATTTTTTTTTTCTAGCTGAAAATTCAGTTTTAGGAATTTGAAGCTTACTTTTATTAGCGCACTTCAGTTCTGTACCTGCCACACGGTATTTTTTGCCTTCCTTTCACTTCATTAGGAGCTATCAGATGGAATCTGCTTGAGGATAGAACTTGATGTTTATTTTTCAGAATCCGACTCCCATTGAAATGAATGGAATCTAATTTCAGGCAGAATTTAGAGCTGATTTTAAGGCAGAATCTGCTTCATACTCTGTGCCAAATTCCTCCATATGAATATTACAGTACCCTTAGAAGTTTGTTTGGTATCCCATTCTTAAATGCTGAAGGATTTCACGTTTTTTTTTTTTTTTTTTGTTTTTTTTTAAGGTAGAGGAATAACTAAGGTGAATTATGTGTTGGCTAGGGATGGATGATCAAATTAAATGTATTAGTTTCTAACAATTCTGTTTAATAGTCATCTAAATCGATTTTCCCAACATCTGCCTTGTATGGTGGATGCCGGGACTTTAAATTTGGCACCGTTGTCGGGAGCTGAGTAGGCACCAAAGCTGCAGGTACTCTGCGGTTTCTCACAGCATAGACCTCTCTGTTCAGGCACTTAACACCTTGGGTATCATGGGCTGATGTTTGTGGCACCTGAGGCGGTTCTTTTGCCTAAATAAGAATTTCTTTGGCTGTACCATGAGCGATGTTGCACTTTTCATTCATCTAGAGTTCTAAAGGATTCATGCATATTGCATGGAAGCTGGGTTAAAATGAAAATCATGATGGCTTCACACAGTTTCTCCCCACCAAAGATATGCTGAGAAACAAGAAAGGAAGGCCCAGTCTTCCGTTTTATTGATCATGGTGCTCTGGCTTATCTCTTGCCTTTCAAGATCTAACCTTTATCATTTATCACTTGGATGGATGATAAATGTTTAGAGAACTTGTCCAGAATGGAAAGATTTATTTTTAGGAATGGTTTGGAGTGGGTTAGAAAATAAAAGAAGCAATTCTCACCCTGCCAAAATCCCACACCTCTGTTCTGACACTTCTTGAGTCTGTCTTTTTGTCCTGTCAACATGAAATGTCTGCACTACTGATCACTACAGGAGGCGGCGGCTTACCACTGTGACAAGGGTTTAGCTGGGCTGGCCTTTCCATTGTGTATAGAGGGTGAAAGGGCATGGAAAACAGCCCAGACCCTGGAAATTGTGGAACGGGAGTGGCAGGGGGATCACTGAGGCATCACTACTCTCTATTGATCTATGGCTAGGTGAAATAAAGTACTCAGTTCAAATGCCTGATAGACCTTTTTTTATTTATTGTTGCAGATACCAAATTACTACAAAATAATTAAGAAGCCTATGGATCTATCCACGGTGAAGAAGAAACTGCAGAAAAAACACTCACAACACTACCAGACACCTGAAGACTTTGTTGCAGATGTCAGGCTAATATTTAAGAACTGTGAAAGGTTCAATGAAGTATGTTGATCTTCTTTTCTTATGTCTTATATTTCTTTGCACATTGCACGTTGTTTGTTTTCTCTCCGTACATGTGAATTTCTTACCGCATGCATACAGTTGCTTTTATCTGCAGTTTAGTACATTGGTCTTACGGGTGTTCACGAGACTTACTCCAAGTTTTACATGGAATATTATTTTTACAGTTCTTCTATCATTCTTTTATGGGATTAAAACTCTGTACCCATAATTGATAATTGTAGATATATAGTGCTCCACAATTTCTCATGGAGATAGCCCACTATATTGAGATAGAGAGATATATATATATATATATATATATATATATATATATATATATATATATATATATATATATATATATATATATATATATATTCACATCACATCTGTACTTATCATAATATCAACTCCAGCCAGCTCTTACAGTGTATATTAATGTTGGAAACCTACCTGTACGCCCAAAGATCTCTGTACTGACTACTAATTATTAGTACTAGTACTCTTAGTACTACATTTTTTTATTTTATTTATTTTGCTATAGTTAAGGAATGTAGACAATTAACCCTTTGTGGACTGCCAATGCCCTCTTATCTAATTTGCTGGACACAAGTATATCATGTCTGATTTAATATTTCTCACATTATTGGCTTTATGCATGTATTCTTATGGCTGCCTATTTAGTTGGTTAAGAGGAAAAAAAAATACCAGTCATCAAGGATGTAAACTAGTGATCATTCTCTGAGAAATGTCTGTATACTGGCCATAGAACTGTGTATTGCATTTAGTCACTGTAGAGGGAAGCTTGCCTAATTCACTTTTTACTTAAATATTCCAATACTTTATGGCTATTATGAAAAGTCACAGCACTTGCTGCCTAAAGCAGAGGATATAAATACTTGTCTGTTACACCCCCCCCCCCCACTTCTCCAGTCCTACCATTACCATAGGCCCTGCCCATCTTTTTACTTTTTACAGTCATGATTTGCCCCTATACCCAAATGAGTGCTGTAGTTATCACAAGTTATACAGTCATTGATATCATCTGCTGAACTGTACTGACTGGAAAGCCAGTCATGATACTTTAATGTTTTTCTGTGACTCAACCAGTAGGAATACTACAGTAATGAGACCCCATTATTGTGAGCCTTTGGCTGCCATACAGACACCCTGAACATGCCACAGGCTGCTGTTATTCTCTTGCAAACTCACAAAAAGATCTCCTTGCTTTTATCCTCCTTTTAGTGTTGCATTCACTCTTTTTGAAGGGGTTTTCCTAGTCTGATATAAGCACTGGATATGAATTTCGCATATCTTTAAGATCTCCACTTGTTGGGAGACTAAGCATTCAGGTTTAGAATAAACGGAGCGATGTCCGTCTATATTGTAAATCCCAAGGGGAAATGTTCAGAAAACATTGGCTGCCTCACTTATGATATGCTAGAAGTATATACTATGGGAAAACCTTTAGAGGTCTACTGGTACTTTTAGCAAAAATTGTAAAATGACTTTTGCACTTGATGGCTGGTATTTTGTGCTTGTCTCCAGTTAATGTAAAGCATGAAATGTGAATATTTCTAAATAGTGAGATATTTAAAGGAACACGAAACCTAGAAAATGCTCCAAAGTCTCTTAACATATTTAACCTCACTTTGTTTAAAACTGATTAGTATCTAAAGAAATGTCTGTCCCAGGAGCTCAGTCATGTCCTCCCATCGTCTTCATCCTCATCCTGGCTATGCCTTGTGTGCAGTAAGACAAAAAAAAAAAAAAAAAAATGAAGCCCCTTCCCTTGAATAAGTCCCACCTACTCATCTCCAGCTGGAATTCACCACCTTTGTTCTTTGTGGGATTTTCTGCATACTCCCTGAACCAGAGTGACAAAGGGGATATAATTTCCTTCTTGTGGGGCTCATTTCTAAGTTTAGTGTTCCTTTGTCAGCGTCTGTTCCACTTTGTTCTGTGTTATATGTTATTTAGGTTAGAAAACAATTAAGTGTTTGAAACATTATATCAGAATGTCCAGTGTTTGTTTCGCCACAGAAAGCGGTATTATTTATACTGGAATTCATAGTGAAAGGGTATCAGGTGAAGTGGATAGGACATTTTAGTAATGTTTTACAGACAGTACTTTTTTGCCTATCTGGCATTTTAAGAACTGCCAGTAAATTATAGGATTTTGATAACTTCAGACTTTTTATAGTTAACTCTTCCAATCCAAAATAGAATTTAATTTCTAAATGTAATAAATAACAGAGCCCCGGCACTCTTTGTATAATGCAGGTTATAAGGTTAGGCAAGCGCAGAGTGCCGGATACATCTGTTATCTACTTAGTTTCTAAATCTGTTCCCACCTTATGTCTACATTTCGCTCTTATGGCACCACAGAGTGCTGTGATTTTCTGACCAGACTTTAATTTCAGTCTGTCAAAATTGTTCTGCCATCTTTAAAATACATTTTTCCCCTTTGTTTCATCCAAGATTTTTTAAATGCAACCTGGTCATAACTATTTTTGACTCTGTTATGGCCTTGATTTACAGTAAAACCCGTCTGATAAACCTTTAGAGTAAACCATTTTGCCTTTTTTGACTCTAATGTCCTTTTTAGATGATGAAAGTTGTTCAAGTTTATGCAGAAACACAAGAATGTAATCTGCAGGTAAGATTTCCGAACCATGCAAACTTGGCAGAAGTCTGTGCATAACCCAAGGTGAATTTTTCTTTTCTTTTGTCCAACAGAACGACTCTGAAGTGGCCCAAGCGGGAAAGGCTGTTGCTTTATACTTTGAGGACAAACTTCCAGAAATCTACCCCGACAGGACCTTTCCACCTTTGCCTGAATTTGAACCAGAGGACGATGATGGGGAAATTACAGAGGATTCAGATGAGGATTTTGTACAGCCTCGACGAAAGCGTCTAAAGTCAGATGAAAAGCCAGTGCATATAAAGTGATTTCAATGCCCTGGACTTAATGTTTTTCTGTAGAGAAATAACTTTAAGAACTTATTTAAGTGTTCCTGGAATATCTTCTCGCCTACACCTGCCACCTTCAAGGGGAAAGGTGGCAACTTTTAGACAGTATTAGACCAACTAATTTGTACAGAAGAGATGAACATTCTTTTAAAGAAGATGGATACTTATTGTCAATTTGTTTAGTTTTCTTTTCCTTGCTTTTTTTTTTTTTTTTTTCAAAATTTTTTTTTAAATATTTTTAATTTGAGGCTTGATGGACTCCTTTCACAAGGGACAGTCTATTCGTACTCTCAATTAGGTTTTGTGAAAAGTTGAAGACAATTTCTTTCATTTGGTATCCTCAAGCGTTCTTTGTACAGACCTATAAGTGGACTCAGTGGTTGTTGTTGCTTGTTATTCTATTTCTTTATCGAAGATTGGACCAGTAATTGCAGTTTACTGTAACACCTTCTCTATCTATTGGGCTGCTCCGTAGCTTGACTTCTGGATCAACGAGAACATGGTACAGGTTTAAGTGTGCTTTTTGAGCGATTCATTTGTAATCGTTCTCCATTTCCAAGTTTTTATGTTTTTTTGAGTGCTTAGCTTGAGTGAGTTATCCTTCAAGGTTCTGGTATATAGATATATATTTTGTGAAGGAAACCGTTTAACTTGGATCCTAAAAACAGTAACTTTTGCTATGTATATATGAGGAAGCTTCTACGTGTTCGTAAATCCATATTGCATTATTTCTGACAACAGATTGTCAATCCTTGCTGTTGTCTTGCATCCAAGACGAGGAAAAAATAAATTAAGCAACTGGTTAAATATTGTTGATTTTATCCTACTTTAACACCAAATGAGTAAATAGAAAACTGTTAGTATATTTGAGATACTAAAAACGACTTGGTCTTCCTTATAGAGTTACTCCACTTTTGAACATTCTATCAAAGTTTACATCTATATATAATGTGAAGCCTAATAACAGACACTTTGCTTTATGAAGGATGAACTTGGCTACTCAAACCATTTGGGGCATGCCACACTATTTGCAGTGTATTGTGGGAAATGTAATGATTTTCTGTTTCTTTACCTGGTGTAGATAATTTTCCTCCCTCAATACACGTTAACATGGCCTGTACAAATGCTCAACTAACAAGGGTTTGCAATTTTATGTGATTTTTTTTTTTTTCTTCATTCTGATATTCCATGGGTAGCCAGTAGTGTTTTAAATTCAGCTTTTGGTTGTAAAAAGTAAATCAAAATTTCTCAGCCTTTTATATGTAGCACTAAACTCAAAATGATCAAAGTTGGAGTTACTTTAATCTTTTTAATTAGTTTAAAAAAATGTCTAATTTTGCTATGCTCACTCTGTCTTACTTGTACATAAAACCTGACTGCCTCGAAGCAGAAGCCTTTCCAGACTTGTTTTTATCATGCGTTGTGTTTTTTGTTTTCTTTTTTTATGCAGAGCTTGCTACTACTGCACAACATCATGAAACCTTTTAGTGGTGAAATGTCCACTAGAGTACCCCAATAAAATCCATCTATCATTTTAAGAAAACCACAGTCATGCCCTCTTTTCCCTTGTTGATTGACATTTAATCGTGCATATACAACCTCTGGCAAAAATTACGGAATCACCAGTCCCTGAGGATGTTCCTTGAGTTGTTTAATCTTGTAGAAAAAAACAGATCACAGAAAAAAAACTAAAGGCATTTCATATGGTAACTTTCTAGCTTTAAGAAACACCAAAAGAAATCCAGAAAAAATAATTTACAGAGAGTAAATTATAGAATCACTCAATTCTGAGGAAATAAATTGTAGAATCAACAAACAAACGAAATCACACTCCAACACATCACTAGTACTTTGTTGCACCACCTCTGTCTTTTATAACTACCGTATATACTCGAGTATAAGCTGACCCGAATATAAGCCGAGGCCCCTAATGTTACCAGAAAAAACTGTTAAAACCTATTGACTTGAGTATAAGCCGATGGGGGGAGGGAGAGAAGTACAGCAGCTACTGGAAAATTTCAAAAATTAAAATGGTCGGAGTTTTTGCGTGCAGTAGTTGCTGGGTTCTGGGGAAGGGGAGGGGGTGTTTTTTGGTTGTCTGTCTGCCCCTTCCCTGAGCTTGAGGACTGAGTTTTTTTCCCCCCACTTGGAATTCAGCCTGGCTGAATATAAAGTATCTGCTGTTACCCTATATTCAGTAGACCGGGCACTTTCAGACACAGGGATACCTAATGTGTATGTGTTTCACAGTAATTTTCTACTTTTATATGTATTTTAGGGAAAAGAGTGATTTAGAACTTTATCTTTTTAAAGCTTTTTCTTTTTCCACTATTTTATGGGAGATTCTATACATTACTATAGTGGCTGGTCATAGACCCCCCCCCTCCCCCCAAACAAATATTTTTTCTTTTTTTTGCTTGACTCGAGTATAAGCCGAGGGGGCCTTTTTCAGCACAAAAACTGTACTGAAAAATGTCTTATACTCTACTTGCTGTCTCTGAGGCATTGACTTCATGAGTGATAAACAATACTCTTCAGAGATGGGATTTATATACAGAAAAGCTAAAAGAAAGCCATCACTAATGCCTAAACAGAAATAAACAAGGTTACAATGGGCTAAGGAAAGGCAATCGTGGACTGTGGACGACTGGATGAAAGTCATATTCAGTGAGGAATCTCGAATCTGCATTGGGCAATGTGATGATACTGGAGTTTGTTTGGTGCCCTTCCAATGAGATGTATGCCGATGACTGTCTGAAGAAAACATGCAAATTTCCACAGTCATTGGTGATATGGGGCTACATGTCAGGTAAAGGCACTGGGTTGATGGCTGTCATTAAATCTTTAATAAATGCACAGGTTTACATTGAAGTTTTGGACACTTTTCTTATCCCGTCTATCGAAAGGATGTTTGGGGATGATTAAATAATTTTTCAAAATGATAATGCATCTTGCCATAATGTAAAACTGTGAAAACATTCCTTGAAGAAAGACACATAAGGTCAATGCCATGGCCTGCATACAGTTCGGATCTCAATCCAATTGAAAATCTGTGGTGAAAGTAAAAGAAAATGGTCCATGACAAGGCTCCAACCTGCAAAACTGATCTGGCAACAGCAATGAGAGAAGGCTGGATCCAGATTGATGAAGAGTACTGTTAATCACACATGACGTCAATGCTTCAGAGACTGCAAGCAGTTATAAAAGCCAGAGGTGGTGCAACAAAGTACTAGTGATGTGTTGGAGTGTTATTTTGTTTGTTTTTTCATGAGTCCATAATTTTTTCCTCAGAATTGAGTGATTCCATAATTTATTCCCTGTGCTTGTTATAAAAATCTAACTGTTACTAGCTAACGCAAATATTTTCTTGATTTTCTTTGTGTTTCTTAAAGCCAGAAAGTTGCCATATGAAAGGCCTTTAGTTTTTTTCCATGGCTGTGATCTGTTTTTTTTTCTACAAGAATAAACAACTCAAGGAACATCCTCAGGGACTGGTGATTCCATAATTTTTGCCAGGGGTTGTAGATTTAAAATGGGGCCATTTTACTTTTGATCAACTTTGCAGTGATTGTTCATCTTTACGGCGAAGGCTACACACTAAATCGTGGGCTACAATTGTCTTAACCAAATAGGTGCATACTTTTTTTTTCTCAGAGAGATCTCCATATTCCTTGCATAAACATAATTTTAAAAATCCGCTGCTTGGCTGTCCACAGCCACTGGAAAAAGGCTATTATACATTGAACTCAATAATAAACAGTATACACTAACATCCTAAGCCCCCTCTAGTGGAGGCGGCAGCAGACAGCTATTATGTTAGCTTTGAAATTGCTATCTATCTATCTATCTATCTATCTATCTATCTATCTATCTATCTAGTTCCAGCTGCAATACTGAAAATAACACATATTAGGCATATAAATGAGATGTTTATAAAATGTTGAGACTCCAACTCTTTGCATCTTTCAATAGATGCTACTCCACTGACTCTGGGTTCAATTGCAATTTTACCTCTAGCCCTTCACCATTCCTGAGCAGTCATTGCTGTTAGTTTTAGCTCATTTTTGTTCTCTATTGTTGGATGGCGATTCCTTTCTTTCTTCTCCAGCTTAGGATCAACCTCTTGACAGAAGAGAAGAAAATTGTGCTGAAACTAACAGAAATTATTGCTCAGGAATGATGGGAGCTAGAGAAAAATATTCCCAGTGGAGCACGGCCTATTGGTGGCGGTGATGAAAGGTCTTTGTGAAAGTCTATGTAGAACTTTCAGGCCAAAACTTTTATTAAAAAATTATGGCATATATTTGGCTAAAAATTGATTTGTATCATGAATTTGGTACTGGTTTAGATTGCAACATACAGAAACCTGTGTGTAGAATACCAATCACTACCAAAACGGTTGATGAAGCCTAGTTTCACAATGTGCGTGGGTTTTTTTTCACCGGCGAAAGTCTGTCCTGTTTGGCCGGATTTATTGGACTGAATAATATGCTGAGTGGATGCTCCCAGCAATACTGTTATCTATGATGCTAAGAGTCCCTGCCTCCCAGTGACACTCTGCCCCATGCTTAACTTTTAGACTGAAGTCCTACATTACAAAAACACAGCTTTTTTTGTTGCATTTTTTTGAGTCGAGTGGATTGAGCAGAAGGGAGAAGTATAGAACTCCTAGCAGCAAAATCTGCAATAAAAGAAGCTTTGTTTCCACAACGTGGGGCCTCAGCTTTAAGCTAATTTATTGAGTAAGTCAAGCTGGAATAAGTGGATTTATCTATATAAAAATTTATGAAAAAATAATATATAGGTTTTCATCCTTCATGATTCACATCTCAAGTGGTTTTGCCTTCACAAATTGTATCAACAAAACCTAGGCCATAATAGATTTTAGATTGCCATCGCTCGTTTAATCGCGCTGTACTGTGGAGCGGGGAGGAACGCCCCCCCCCCCCTCTCCTGATAATACTCGTCTATGGACAAGCTGTGTGAGCAGAGGGATGGGATGTTCCTCCCTGCTCACACTGTACAGCGCGATAGGCGCTACTGGGCAGAAGGGCGTCCCTGGCTAAGTGTCAGAAACGCCTTTCTGACTGTAAAGCGCTACAGATACCGGGACCGATGGCGCTTTACCCGGGGCACAGATCGGGAAAGCAGACAGTGCTCTGAATTCAGCACACTGTCAGCTTTCCAGCAGTATATAGAACTGCCTGTGCTCAATCTGATGAGAGGTCCTCTTTAAGGCTATGCACTCATGGCGGAAATTTGTTCCACCGTGTGACTTTTCCGTGAAGGTGGCCGCAACAGGATACCGATGCAGTGCATCGGCATCCTGCTCCTCAATAGGCCCGAATGAATGGGCCTAAGCAGGAGTGAGTCTCGAGCTGCAGGAAAATAGGACATGTCGCTTTGTTTTCCCGCTAGCTAAAAAAAAATCGCTAGCAGAGAATAAAAAGTGAGGGACTCCCAGTGAAATGAGACATTTTTGCAGGTGGATTCCGCGTCAAAATCGGCTTGCAAAAAACTCTGTGACCATACCCTAATAGGCCCACCACGGGGAAATTCATTCTGGTACAGCAGCATAGATAATATAGTATTAGCACAAGAAAAACAGAAAGTTCAGAATAGAAGATAAAAAAAATAATAATAATAATAATAATAATAATTACAAATGAGGGAAAAAAAAAAATAAATAAAAGCTTCAGGATCATTTAGTTCTCTGTGCGGAGTGATCTCCACTTAGCCTGATATTGATTATACAGCCTGACTGCGGTTGTGAGGAAGGATCTCCAATAACGCTCCTTCTCACACTTGGGGTGAAGCAGTCGGTCACTGACAGTGCTGTCACAGTCTCATACATGGGATGGGAGTTATTCAGCAGTGAAGTCACCACGGACAATATTTCTGTCACCCATTGCCTTTACTGCGTCCAGGGAGCTCATATCAGTCATGCTGGATATTTTTGGCTATTTGTCAGCTGAAAAAAAAGCCAGAGTTTGACATGGTCTGTTTGCTTTGGGCTAATAATTGAGCAACTTGGGCAGACTTTTTTTTTTTTTTGTAACAATTTAACTGTCCCCTAAGTGGGCACTTTAGTTGTATCATTCATACAAACAATCTCACCAAATCTTGTGTGCATTAAAGCTCAAATTCCTGGCTGTGTTTTAATTAGTGATATCTCAAGTTATTTTCTATCCAGCATTGTAATTTTGGCAGCATATTAAATCTAAGAATTTGGCGGGTTTAACTCCTGAGATGCATATGTTTGAAGTAACCCTCCTCCCCTGGTAAATGCTTCATCTCTACATATTTACAATGCAAATACATAAGGGTTTTCCATGGGAACTGCTCAGTTACTGCTTGTATTCTACTAAAAGAAAGTAGACATTAGAAGATTGGGAAACTTTTTGTAATATATATATATATATATATATATATATATATATATATATACACTTTAACACAATAGCAAAAAATAATTTGAATTACACTTTTTAGACTATTTGTATCAACATTAGAGAATCCTTTGCAAAAAGAAATTCTGACCGTTTTTCAATGCACTAACTAATCCATCGCTAATCCAGTCTCCATTTTACTAATAAAGTTACCGTATATACTCGAGTATAAGCCGAGGACCCTAATTTTACCACAAAAAAAAAAACTGGGAAAACTTATTGACTCGAGTATAAGCCGAGGGGGAAAAAAATGCAGCAGCTACTGGAAAATTTAAAAAATTAAAATGGTCGGAGTTTTTGGGTGCAGTAGTTGCTGGGGAAGGGGAGGGGGGTGTTTTGGTTGTCTGTCTGCCCCTTCCCTGAGCTTGAGCACTGGAATTTTTTTCCCCCACTTGAAATTGTCTGGCTGAATATAGAGTTTCTGTAGTGCTCCTATTAACCCCTTCCCGACGGAACAGGAGCACTGCAGATAACCTATATTCAGTAGACCGGGCACTTTCAGACACAGGGATACCTAATGTGTATGTGTTTCAAAAACTGTGCTGAAAAATTCGGCCTATACTCGAGTATATACTTGCATGTCTTACTGTGGGCAGAAATTTTTTTCACCTACCAATTATTTGACCTGGTTAATACTTGTCTGCCATTCATTTTTTTTTTTTTTTTTTTTTAAATCATTGAGGTAGGAAGGGCTACATTATATGGTTTACTAGCTTTTACCCACGACTTCATCCGCGGAACCCTGACCCCCTGCGGGACGCACCTGGAGCAGAACGCAGGCTTGTTCCTTTGTCTTGTGTCCGCAGCGGGCCCTTCCTACACCTGAGGGTCCATGGACCCTCGGGGCCAACCTTGCGGCCCGCTGGAACTGTTTACCTGCTCTCCTTCCTGGCGCCCGCCACCCCCCTTTCTCCCTACCCGCTTCCCCTTGTGGTCACTCCTTCCACCTACCCCATGCCCCTTTGCCCCCCCAGGAAAGTGCCCTCTTCCCCCCCCTAGTACCCGCGACTTCCTCCGCGGTAGGGTTCCTGGTTTGCGCGACCCACCTTCAGCGCAGGCTGTGGCTCTGCCATGGTGTCCCTTTTGTAACCCCCTCCTCCCTTTCCACCACCCCCCGCAACCCCGGGCCTCCTTTCCATCACCCATCCTGCGCGACCTCGGCCCTCTTTCCTCCCCTGCGACTCCGGCCCCCTTCCCCACCCCCACCTGCGACCCCGCCATTTTATTCGTGTCGCTGGGTGGCTGGCTTGTGTGTCCACATTGACCCTCCCGCGCCATCATTGTTTTTCCAGGCCCCCCCCTCCGACCCCTTCTCTCTTCCGCCGCACCGCAGATTAACCTTCACCTCCCCCCCCTTTTTCATGCAGTCCCCCCCTCCTATGGCCCCGCACCTGTGGGGCACCCCTTGTACCCCCAACACCCCCCCTCCTGTTCTGCGGCACCCCAGATTAACCTCCCCCCCCCCCTTTTTCATGCAGTCCCCCCCCCTCCTATGGCCCCACACCTGTGGGGCACCCCTTGTACCCCCAACACCCCCCCTCCCCCCGTTTAGCAGGCCCCCCTCCCTTAAATAGCCTAACTCCACTGGCGTGACATGTAGTGTCCTGGTGTGGAATGACGGTGTGCGAACGCAGACATAGTGTAGCTGAGCGCTAGATCCCCAACTGACCTGCAGACTCTGTAGGCCACAGGCGGTGCGGGACAGCAGGCTTTCTTGACATCGGCGCAGGCGAGCCTTTCCCTGTCCGCGGCAGCATAGGGTGATCCGGCGGCGAGCCCTGCACGTCTCCCTGGTGCACAGCCGCTACGGAGCGCACAGCGACGCCATGTTGGTTTGTTTGCTGTGCGCCCGATAGCTCCGCCCACACAGAGAAGCGCCAGCCAATATGGTGAGCGGCTGAAGGGCCTGGGATGACGTCATCTCAGGTCCTTCAGCGAACGCTGAAGTGAGAATCACCGTCGGCGGACGTGAATCCTGGTGGAGTACGGGGATACGAAGTAGCCTATCGTTCAATCTGGGACCCAAGGTATGTATGTGTTACATTTCAGGTAAATTTGTTTGCCCCTTTAGGCGTGATTGAGGAACAAACATCCAAACACACAAACATCCAAACACACATACTTT
Source organism: Leptodactylus fuscus (assembly GCF_031893055.1). Taxonomy (NCBI): domain Eukaryota; kingdom Metazoa; phylum Chordata; class Amphibia; order Anura; family Leptodactylidae; genus Leptodactylus; species Leptodactylus fuscus. Next base: position 85,753,150 of record NC_134266.1, on the reverse strand, counting down.
CACCTTTATAATATTATTGAGATATTGTATATACATTATATTGTATATACTTATTCTCTACAGGGCATATTTATGAGTAGAAATCTGACACTTTTCTGTCTTCATTTGCATCAAAATTTATGGTGTAGAGTGTATGTTACATGCAAAGTATGAAATGCAGGCATTATATAGAATGCCTTATTTCATACTTTGTAACATATAAATCAAATTTATGAACATTGCACCAGAAAGAACAGAAAAACACAACTGGCTCGAAACTCTAGAAAAATGTGCACCAAAATGAGTGTGGTTTAGAAATGTAACTTTAAGACAAATGGATGAAACCGAAAAGAACTAATATGGCACAGATTTTTCTTCTGCAACTAGACCATGTTTAAAATGATGTAATAAATTTACAAAAATTCCTGCGCCATAAATTCCTGTCTTGCACCACATATTTGTGTGTCAAGCGAGAGATGTCCGTTTGTGTAGTACCAAAATATTGTAGGGTTTTTGATGCATGCACCAAATACACCACACAGCAAAAAAAAAAAAAAAAAAAAAAAAAACTTTGCTACTGGGCAAAAACAATATGTCTTATACTAAATCAAGTGTGCGCATTCCAAATCCAAAGTCAGAATTGTTGTAACACATCAGGAAATTTTGGTATGCATAAGTATGCCTAAATGAATTAAGCACTTGGAAAACATTGAATAATTTATTACACAACGAATTTTACTCCAGCAATTACCTGATCTACGTCAATTTTCCTTATCAGTGTATGAAAATGTAATGAAATAATAAAATTTCAAAAAGTCTTGTTTTTCAGTTAAAAATGGCTTACTTGAGCAAGCAGTACTGATAAAGGTCCTTCAGGCATCTTTTTGCATTTGTGAACAGTCTTATTTTCCCGTTACAAAAAAAAAAAAAAAAACAGCAGTAGTCCCCCATCATGTTGGGATTCCAATGGCCTTGATATCTTTTCTCAACTGTAGAAATATCTTTATGAAACCACTCTCCATGTTCATCACAAGTCCCAAATTGGGTGGGAAAAGGTCAAGCTGGGAATTTAAGAAATGCATTTTCAATGACATTCGGCAGCCAAGTTGTTCATATGCTGTAAGCCTGTTGCCTACTAATTCAGCAGAGTTTTCAGCTCGTCTGTTCCTAATTAGGTTCTGCACTACTAGCACAAATGCATCTCAAGCTGTAAGTTCCAGAGGGTTGAGTTTTGTTCTGAATGTGTCATCGTGCAGTAGTTTGTTGTTTGGGGATTGGGTGCCACTGTGGGGCTGATTGTGCTGTGTGGGGTATCTTCACTATTTATATCACACAATATCTGTTTTATAGAAGATGTGAAATTAGTATAGACTGTAATAACATTTAAACAGTCACTATAAAACAGATACTGTGTGCTGTAAATAGTGAACATTAATTGTTCAAAAGTAGAGATCAACGAACAGTAAAATGTTCGATATTTGTTTCAAATAGCCGCTCAATATTCAACTATTCGAACAAATATCGAACCCTATTATAGTCTATGGGAGAAAATGCTTCGCTACAGGGGATCCCACCATTCGACTCAGGAGAGTCACCAAGTCCACTATCACACCCCAGGAAATGATGACAACACCCTGGAGTGCAACTGGGACAACAGGGGAAGCATGTCTGGGGGCATCAAGTACCTTTATTATGTCAGGATCCCCTGCCAGCTTGCGATATGCCGGAGCTGACTTTTTCCCATAGGAATGCATTGACCAGCGTTGACTGGCCAGTGTACTGCATTCGGCCAATCAATGCTGGTTCTGCCTGAGGAGGCGGAGTCTAAAATCGGTCCACAGCAGTTTCCATTCTGGTCCGATTATAGACTCCGCCTCCTTCGGCAGAACCAGCGTTGATTGGCCGAATGCTGTACAATGGCCAATCAATGCTGGTCAATGCATTCCTATAACGAGATGAAGCAGAGCTAGCCATGCTACACCCAACCATCCCTCCAACTACTCCTCCTGTCACACACACAGCTCTGCACTACTGCCAACCATCCCTCCAGCTACTCCTCCTGTCACACACGTCTCTGGTGTAACAGAGCTCTGTTGTAGAGATGTAGCAGAGCTGAGTGTGTGCTGAGCTCTGCTACACACGAGATGTGTGTGACAGGAGTAGATGGAGGGATGGTTGGGAGTAATGCAGATACACCAGAGATGTAGCAGAGCTGGCCGATGTTAGCAGTCTGATGCAGCAGAGCTGAGTGTGTTAGTCTGCTGCATCAGACTGCCATATCTGCCAGCTCTGCTACATCGGGCCGTGCGCTCAGCTCAACTAGTAGTTGAGCTGAGTGTGCACTATCGGATTAACCCCCTCCCCTCCACCGTTGTCCACTTACCTGCAGCTCCCAGCTCCTCTTCTTGGTCCTCTGTCCGGTCTTCAGAGCGCCCTGCCCCCCGACTAGTATTAGAGAGAAGGCGGGTACTGGGAGGGGAGACGTGAGTGATGCCCTGCCTACTCCCTGCATCTCTACAATACTTGTCTAGGGAGGCGGGGCACAGGGTGCATTGAAGAGGACAGAGGACCCCGCCTCCCTAGACTAGTATTGTAGAGATGCAGGAAGTAGGCGGGGCTTAATGCAGCTGGAGAGTGTGTGCGGGGAGATGTCAGTGGGGGGGTAATCACTACACAGCGTGGGGTCCAACAATTTTTGGACTACATACTGTGTAGTAAATAGGATCGTTTTTAAAATCCAATCTCCAAATGATCGGACATTGGATTTTAAAAACGATCCTGAAATGTCAAGATCGGCTCAACCCCAAGTGCTGGCGATGTAGCAGTGTCCAATGTAGCAGAGCTAGACCTGCTAACACAGCGCTACTGCATCGGATTGCTACATTGGTACAGCTGAGTGTGTAGCAGGTTCAGCTCTGCTTCATCTCGGCATAGGAATGCATTGACCAGCGTTGATTGGCCGAATGCCGTACTTCTGTATGGCATTCGGCCAATCAACGCTGGTCAATGCATTCCTAAGGGAAAAAGTCAGCTCGCACATATCGCAAGCTGACAGGGATCCCGACGAGATGGAGCCCCAAAGAGTTGTGTAACATTTCCCCCCCTAAATAAAGGTAATCCCTAGCTAACCCTGTTCCTGTCTCACAGTCACATACTCAGTCCCAAATTAGTTGAATGGTAAATCCACCATTCGTCTAAATTGGAGGTTATCTGTTTCCGGCCGCCAATTCCTTCTTCTGATTTTTTTCACTGCCTACGTTGTCGTAGTTCCTGTCCTACCTCCCCTGCGCTGTTATTGGTGCAAAAAACGTGCCAGGGAAGGTGGGAGGCTTTTACGAATTTTTACTGCGTTTGCGGCCTTGTATTCGATTGTAATCGAATATCCTGAACGGCCTGATATTCGATTGAATCGGTATTTGATCAAACGGCATTCGCTCATCTCTTTTCAAAAGTACCAAATTCAGAGACCTTTACCTTTCAGTACAAGTTCTTTAAAGCCCCGTTCAGACGACTGTAATTTGTGGGTCTGCAATGGTGGATCCACAGAGTTTTAAGGTTAAATTACCGTGTTGGCATTCCGCAATAATTTATTGGGTTTTGGGTTGCAGTTTGGACACTCTGTTTCAAAAAGGTTTGCCACCACTGTCCTTGGCAAATATTATCAGAAAATCTCCTTTGAAGTCTGACCCACAGACAACTGGTCTGGGTGAGGTATGTTATGAGCGCTTTCAGCTCCAGGATTCCCCCATACTGGGATAATGAGACCTCTGTCTCTAGAGTAGAATGGTATAGATTCTATAGACCATGGATCTGTCCTGTATAATTCATGACTGATCCATAATTCATATATGACAAACAGGTGGTGAGCTAGTACATCGAGCACATTCATGGGCTAACTGAATAGAATGTTGGGATAAATATTTTGGATATTGTAATAATTACTACGTTCTCTGTATTTACCTGTAAAACATGGCTGCTGCTATTAGAAATTGATAAGTTTAGCTGCCAACAAAAACCTGTATCCTCCTGTTAGATATCTACACATTGTTGAATGTTGGTTAGAAGAAGTACTGTGTCTCATTAAGGAAATTGGACATTGACCAATAAATAAGATGTTGCCTTCTGAAATATGGCAGTAGAGCAATCTACCTTTTCCCACCAAGAAGAACTTATTTGTATATTCTTTTTACTGAATGTTGACATGAATAGCACAATCTTCAGTTCTAGAAAGAATGAATTAATACAGTCCACCATTTGTGTGGCGGTGACAAAGGCTAACTTATGAACCTGCATATATTCTATATAAGAATTATGATTATTATATAAATATATATTTATATTATAAAATTTTATGATTTTCTATTATAGGCTCAACCCTTTCACTGCCAAGGGTCTCTGGAAACTTTGCACCTCCAGTAGCCAGAGCAATTTTCACAGTTTTGAGATGGACAAATCAAACCTAAATTGCAACATTAAAAAAAGCATCCACCCCCCCCCCCAATATCTATATGTTTTCTTAACCCCTTAGCGACCTTTGACGTACTATTACGTCATGGATGCGAAGTACTTCGCGCACCATGAAGTAATTGTACGTCATGGTGATTCCGCCCGCTCACTAGCTGAGCGGGCGGAATCGGAACTGGGTGATGGCTGTTACTGACAGCTATCACCCTTTTCCATAACCTCCGGTCGGTACTTTTACCGATCGGAGGTTTTAACCCTTTGATTGCGATGGTCAAACATGACCACCGCAAACAAAGGGTGCCGCGATCTCTCCCCCCCCCCCCGCCGGCACCCCCCGCGGCGAGATCGGGGGGTGCCGGTATCTGTAATACGTAGTCTGGGGTCTGGTTAGTGACCCCAGACAGCCCTGAGCACTCACTTACCTGGTGATGCTCCCGGCGTCTTCTGGAAGTGAGTCTGTGCCGTCCGCACAGCTCACTTCCTGTTTCTCGAGTGAGACACGTGCAGGCTGTCACTGCAGCCTGTGTCTCAGTCTACAGTAGAGAATCAGTGATTGCATGCATACATGCAATCACTGATCCATGTGTCCCATAGGGACACAAGAACAAGTAAAAAAAAAGTGTAAAAAAAAAAAAAAAGTATTTGAAAACAATTAATAAAGTTATAAAGTCCCAAAAATCCCTTTTTTTCTATAAAAAATGAATTATGTAAAAAAAAACACAAAAAATTAATAAAAACAATACATATTTGGTATTGTCGCGTCCGTAACAACCTGTACAACAAAACTGAAACAATATTTAATGTACACAGTGAACGGCGGTAAAAAATAACGGAAAAAACCCGCCGGAAGTAGTGATTTTTCGCCATCTCACCTTACAAAATGTGCTATAAAAAGTGATCAAAAAGTCATATGCACCCCAAATTAGTACCAATAAAATGCACAGGTTGTCCCGCAAAAAATTAGCCCTCAACCAACACTGTCAAGCGAAAAATAAAAATGTTACGCCTCTCAGAAGATGGCGATGCAAAAATCACTGATTTATGTCCCCAAATGTGTTTTTGTTCTGCAGACTTAGTATCGCATAAAAAAATAACATAAATGAGGTATCGCCGTAACCGTACCGACCCGCAGAATAAAGGTCACATGTTACTTATACTGTACGCTGCATGGCGAAAAATGTAAAAGGTAAAACTCAATACCAGAATTGATTTTTTCTCTTTTAAATCCAGCAAAAAAAGAGTTAATAAAATGTAATCAGTAAGTTTTAGGCACCCCAAGATGGTGTCATTACAAAATACACCGTATCCCGCAAACAACAAGCCCTTATATGGCCACGTCAGCAGAAAAATAAAGAAAATATAGCCTCTACCAATGTGAAGACAAAATCACGCAAAATCGCCAAATCATTAGAACACAACTGGCTGCGGCAGGCAGGGAATGTATAAGCTGTGCAAGCGAATATCAGGGGACACCCCGGATTTAGAGCTTACGAGGGAAAATATACCAGAAGTGACCCCAGTGTGACTTCCCCAATCATAGGAGCTACTGGGGGTACAGTAGGGAATTTAGTGTCTGCAATGTCCTCCGCACCGCTTATACATTCCCTCTTCGCCATCCGCTGTGCAGTCACGTCCGGGATATTAATACTCACTACACCCCCTGATAAATTCTTTTAGGGGTGCAGTTTTCAAACTGCGCTCACTCCTTTGGGGAATCCACTTTTCTGGTACCTTACAGGCTCTACAAACATGACATGGCGTCCAGATACCAAACATCTGAATCTGTACTCCAAAAGCCTCATCGTGCTCCTTCCCTTCTGACCCCCGGCTGTGTGCCGAAACTGCAGTTTATGCCACATGTATGACACATGTATGACACTGGTGTAACCGGGGTAATGTCATATGTGAGTATAAACTGATATTAGGGCACATGTATGACACTGGTGTACCCCGGATAACGTACGTAATGTCATATGTGGGTATAAACTGATATTAGGGCCCAGCCGGACACAGAAGGGAAGAAGGTTATTTGGTTTTTGGAGCACAGACTTAGACGGTTTGGTTTTTGGATGCCATGGCACTTTTGCAGAGACTCTAAAATTTCCCCTACAAAATGGGGTCACTTCTTGGGGAATTCCAGTTTACTGGCACCTCCAGGGCTCTGCAAAAACAACATGGCACCCAGAAAGTCCCTCTAAATCTGTACCCCAAAAGCTATAAAGCGCAGTGCTCCTTCCCTTCTGAGCCCTGCTGTGCGCCCAAGCAGCAGTTTATACCCACATATATAATTTTTTTGCCCCTCGGGATCGCCCACTTAATAGTTTTAGGAGTGCAGGTCTCTGACAACACAAAGTGGGTGCAATGTATTGGATACCAAAATGGCATATTTCTTTAAAAAATTCAAATTTTGGGAAGCATTTTTAGTCTCAAAATCATAATACCACTTGATACATTCCTTGATGGGTGTAGTTTCTAAAATGGGGTCACTTTTGAGGGGTTTCTATTGTATTGATACTTTAGGGGCTCAGCAAATGCGACATGGCACCTCAAAACTATTCCAGCAATATATGCCCTCCAAAATCCAAATAGCGCTCTTTCCATTCTGAGCCCCAACATGTACCCATACAGCAGATTATGATCCCATATGGGGTATTGCCGTGTTCAGGGGAAATTGTGGGGGGCTCTTAATTCTCTAAGTACTTGCAAAAATTAAAAATATGGCGCTAAATGGACGATTTATTGGAAAAAAAGTAATTTTTCATTTTCACATCTCAATGGTAAAAAAATCTGTGAAACACCTGTAGGGTCCAAGTGCTCACTAAACCCCTTGATAAATTCCTTGAGGGGTCTAGTTTTCAAAATGGGGTCGTTTTTGGGGGGGGGGGGGGTTTCCACTGTTCTAGCACTTCAGGGGCTCTCCAAATGCAACATGGTGCCTGAAACAGATTTCAGATAAATTTGCCCTCCAAAATCCCAATAGCGATCCTTCAGCTCTGGACTTTACAGTGTGCCCATACATCACTTTACATCCACATGTGGGGCATTTCTGTAGTTGGGGCAAAGTGCTTGACAATTTGTGGGGTGCATTTTCTTTTTTAACCCGTTGTGGAAATGCATAATTTGGGGTTAAAGCTACATTTTATAGCAAAAAATGTCACTTTTCCTTTTGTTGGGCCAATTCTGTTACACTCCTGTAGGGTCAAAGGGCTCACTAAACCCCTTGGTAAATTACTTGAGGGGTCTAGTTTCCAAAATGGGGTGACATTTTGGGGGTTTCCACTGTTTTGACACATTGGGGGCTCTGCAAAAGGGACATGGTGCCTGAAAAGTATTCTAGTAAAATCTGGCCTACAAAATCCAATTAGCGCTCTATCCGTTCTGAGAGCGACCGTGTGCCCGTACATTAGGGTACCAGCACATATGGGGTATTGTCGTGTTCAGGAGAAATTGTGTAACAAAATGTGGGGTGCAGTTTCTCCTTTAACCCTTTGTGAAGATGAAAAATTTGGGGCTACAGTGACATTTTATTATAAAAAAAGTAATTTTTCATTTTCACATCTCAATGGTAAAAAAATCTGTGAAACACCTGTAGGGTCCAAGTGCTCACTATACCCCTTGATAAATTCCTTGAGGGGTCTAGTTTCCAAAATGGGGTGACATTTTGGGGTTTTCCACTGTTTTGGCACCTTGGGGGCTTTGCAATCGGGGCATGGTGCCTGAAAAATATTCTAGCAAAATCTGGCCTACAAAATCCAATTAGTGCTCCATCTGTTCTGAGAGTGACCGTGTGCCCGTACATTAGGGTACCAGCACATATGGGGTATTGTCGTGTTCGGGAGAAATTGTGTAACAAAATGTGGGGTGCAGTTTCTCCTTTAACCCTTTGTGAAGATGAAAAATTTGGGGCTACAGTGACATTTTATTATAAAAAAAGTAATTTTTCATTTTCACATCTCAATGGTAAAAAAATCTGTGAAACACCTGTAGGGTCCAAGTGCTCACTATACCCCTTGATAAATTCCTTGAGGGGTCTAGTTTCCAAAATGGGGTGACATTTTGGGGTTTTCCACTGTTTTGGCACCTTGGGGGCTTTGCAATCGGGGCATGGCGCCTGAAAAATATTCTAGCAAAATCTGGCCTACAAAATCCAATTAGTGCTCCATCTGTTCTGAGAGCGACCGTGTGCCCGTACATTAGGGTACCAGCACATATGGGGTATTGTCGTGTTCAGAAGAAATTGTGTAACAAAATGTGGGGTGCAGTTTCTCCTTTAAACCTTAGTAAATGTGTAAATTCTAGGGCTAAATGAATATATTAGTGACAGAAATTGAAAAATGTAAATTTGACTTCCATTTTGTTTTAATTGTTGTGAAATGCTGAAAGGGTTAAGAAACTTTCTAACTGCTGTTTTGGATTCTTTCAGGAGTGCAGTTTTTAGAATGGGGTGACTTTTGGGGGGTTTTATTAGAGAGGCCTTTCAAGTTCCCTTCAGAACTGAACTGGTCCCTTGAAAAATGTGTTTTGGAAATTTTCTTGAAAATTTGGAAAATTACTGCTTGACTTGTAAGCCTTATAATATCTGAAAAAAATGAAAGGGTGCTTAAAATTTGATTGCTACATAAATCAGAGACATGGTTAATTATATTTATGAAAAAATTCGGGTAGTATGACTTTCTATTTGAAAGGCTTGCAATTTCAAAGTTTGAAAACTGCATTTTTTTCAAAATTTTCACCAAATTTCCTATTTTTTCATAATTAAAGACAAAACATATCGACGAAAATTTACTACTGACATGAAGTACAATGTGTTACGAAAACACAATCTCAGAATCACTTGTGTAAGTTAAAGCGTCTCAAAGTTATCGCCATTTAAAGTGACACATGTCAGATTTGAAAAAAGAGGCCTGGTCCTTAAGTCACTTTTGGGCTGTGTCTCTAAGGGGTTAAAGTAGACACCTGCAGCATTGTCTCAATGCCACTTGTTACTGTATACGAACAGGCACCTTCATGCAATTTTGATTTAAAGTGAATGTTTTATGAAGAAATGCAAATAAATGTATATTAGTTGCTAAAAGCTGAAACCAAACAAATAATTAAATTCACCAAACCTCCTAAAAATAAGAGTTCAACATGTGCAGAGTTCATTCATATCACTATGGCCTACACCTGCATGCATGAGTCTTCAGAAAATCACCAGAACCGGAAGGAACAATAATCTGCTTTGAAGCTGGAAATGTTAAAAAAGTATCATCCTATAAAATGTAGTGATTACACACCATGGGAAAAGTAAGTGAACCTAACCCCTATATATTTTTTTGAAAGTAGACAACCTGAAGATTACATGTCTTAATGGGTCATCAATAGCCATATCCACCTTCATGCAACTTTGAGACAAACACAAATAATTTTTTTTAAAAATGCACCTGCATTTGCACCTAAATCTCATGTTCGATCTCGCATTCATATACAATATACATTTAAAATTCTAGCTTAAGGTGTAGACAATGTGTGTGTATATATATATATATATATATATATATATATATACACACACACACACACTATATGTACCACAAACATCAACTACAACAACAGCTCAGACTCCCAAAAACCCTAACACAGAAGACTAGCAGGATTTTGCTGTTATTCACTAATATGTTAAAAATCTACTGCACCTACCAAACTGTGACTGTGATACCAAAATCTAATTTTTTTCAGATTACACAGCGTATTGTATATAAAAACACAATTTAATAGTTGATATATACAACCACCTTCATGCACCTTTGTCTTAAATCCTTGAGCTAGTCGGCGCGCACGCTGGCAGTACAGAGGTACCGTGTCCCACCATCAGGGGCACGGGAATTGCAGTTTTAACTGCAGAGACATCGCTTCCCATAACAATATCCTCCTGATGAGCTAGTTACCCTAGCGAAACGTGTAGAGGGGAAACCAGGGACCTCTAAAGCAAATGTGGAGGACCTGGTAACTTAGTATAGCAGAGAAATTGGAGACTAAAGAACCCTGGGGCCGTGCTGTATCTGGGCTCCTATGAGGCTGTAGGGTAGACAATTGATTAACACTACACAAGGAGAGATGGAACTACGGCTTGTGGCTAGGCTGCAGTGATAGGAAGTGCTCCAGACCTTATTACTGGTATACTGTGGATGCAATGCTAAATACAGGCTCCACAATATAGAAATACCTAGCAGCATATGTGAACATCACTGCAAAACGTTGTGATGAATGGAGCTATTTAAGGTCTGGCTAGGACCTGTTGTGCCACAGAGCTTTCATTCACCTGTTGGGAGATATTGATTGCTACCTGATCAACTGGGTCTCTGTTCTCTGCATTTGTTAGTACCCAGATATCAAGGGGTAAACTGTGTGGTTCTCAACAAACTATCTGAGAGCTACATATGGGAAAAAAGATATTTTGTAGATGACTGTATAGGGAAGGCAATAAAAATATTAATTGTTGCCTGATAATAGTGAAGTCATACTGCAATTGTGTTATCATTTTATTTAGGCTAATTTTAAACAAACATTAGTAAAAGTTATGTTTTAGTGTTATTTACTCCTACAGTGATCTATTTAACCACCTTCATGCAACTTTGCGGCAAACAGAGATTGCAAGCAAAAATTTCACAAAAATTCAAATTTGCCACTAAAGTGCAACTCAAGCAATCCCTTTCTGCAAACAAAATGTACTTTCTAAAAAACTGAAAGATATGAGGAGTTCATACATACCACAAACACACACACACACACACACACACACACATATATATATATATATATATATATATATATATATATACAGTCCTATGAAAAAGTTTGGGCACCCCTATTAATCTTAATCATTTTTAGTTCTAAATATTTTGGTGTTTGCAGCAGCCATTTCAGTTTGATATATCTAATAACTGATGGACACAGTAATATTTCAGGATTGAAATGAGGTTTATTGTACTAACAGAAAATGTGCAATATGCATTAAACCAAAATTTGACTGGTGCAAAAGTATGGGCGCCTCAACAGAAAAGTGACATTAATATTTAGTAGATCCTCCTTTTGCAAAGATAACAGCCTCTAGTCGCTTCCTGTAGCTTTTAATCAGTTCCTGGATCCTGGATAAAGGTATTTTGGACAAACAATTCAAGTTCAGTTAAGTTAGATGGTCGCCGAGCATGGACAGCCCGCTTCAAATCATCCCACAGATGTTCAATGATATTCAGGTCTGGGGACTGGGATGGCCATTCCAGAACATTGTAATTGTTCCTCTGCATGAATGCCTGAGTTGATTTGGAGCAGTGTTTTGGATCATTGTCTTGCTGAAATATCCATCCCCGGCGTAACTTCAACTTCGTCACTGATTCTTGAACATTATTCTCAAGAATCTGCTGATACTGAGTGGAATCCATGCGACCCTCAACTTTAACAAGATTCCCGATGCCGGCATTGGCCACACAGCCCCAAAGCATGATGGAACCTCCACCAAATTTTACAGTGGGTAGCAAGTGTTTTTCTTGGAATGCTGTTTCTTTTTGGACGCCATGCATAACGCCTTTTTTTTATAACCAAACAACTCAATCTTTGTTTCCAAAATGAAGTTGGCTTCTCCAAATGTGCTTTTGCATACCTCAGGCAACTCTATTTGTGGCGTACGTGCAGAAACGGCTTCTTTCTCATCACTCTCCCATACAGCTTCTCCTTGTGCAAAGTGCACTGTATTGTTGACCGATGCACAGTGACACCATCTGCAGCAAGATGATGCTGCAACTCTTTGGAGGTGGTCTGTGGATTGTCCTTGACTGTTCTCACCATTCTTCTTCTCTGCCTTTCTGATATTTTTCTTGGCCTGCCACTTCTGGGCTTAACAAGAACTGTCCCTGTGGTCTTCCATTTCCTTACTATGTTCCTCACAGTGGAAACTGACAGGTTAAATATCTGAGACAACGTTTTGTATCCTTCCCCTGAACAACTATGTTGAACAATCTTTGTTTTCAGATCATTTGAGAGCGGGCTGTCCATGTTCGGCGACCATCTAACTTAACTGAACTTGAATTGTTTTGTAGAAAGAAATGGTCCAAAATACCTTCATCCAGGATCCAGGAACTGATTAAAAGCTACAGGAAGCGACTAGAGGCTGTTATCTCTGCAAAAGGAGGATGTACTAAATATTAATGTCACTTTTCTGTTGAGGTGCCCATATTTTTGCACCGGTCAAATTTTGGTTTAATGCATATTGCGCATTTTCTGTTAGTACAATAAACCTCATTTCAATCCTGAAATATTACTGTGTCCATCAGTTATTAGATATATCAAACTGAAATGGCTGCTGCAAACACCAAAATATTTAGAACTAAAAATGATTAAGATTAATAGGGGTGCCCAAACTTTTTCAAAGGACTGTATATATTTATATTTACAGGGGCTGGTGTTAAAGAATCGCCAAAATCGCAGAAATGCACCATCCCATTTTGTGCATGCAAATTAAATAGGACTTTACATAAATATGTTATTTTCCATCCCCTATAAAAATTTTAGCAATCTATACATTCATCTCTAGTGATAATCGTTATTACTATTATTTTAGCATGTAACAGATATCACTAGAGACGTATTTTACTGTAGAAAGCTCAGGTATGGACAGGACAGGGATCAGGTGAAATGTAAACTTTATTCATGACTTTGTGTATGTGCTGTGTAAGTGTTTGGTGTGACTTTTTTTGGCGCTGCGACCTGGACAATGGTAAACGTCTGCGTCACAGCGCCAATAAACTTCCTGGTTATGGGGCCACATGGTGGCTCAGTGGTTAGCACTGCAGCCTTGCAGCGCTGGAGCCCTGGTGTTCAAATCCCACCATGGGCATAAAACCATCTGCAAGGAGTTTGTATGTTCTCCCCGTGTTTGCATGGATTTCCATCCCATATTCCAAAAAAGACATACTGATAGGGAAAAATGTACATTGTGAGCTCTATGTGGGGCTCACAATCTACATAAAAAAAAACAAAACTTCCTGGTTATGTTTAGAGGGTATTACATTAGAATATCCCACTAGTAAGGCTCAGGGGAAATTACATTATACCTGTATGTGACAATCAGAGCGCAAATGTATAGTATGCGCTCTGATTGGCAGGAGAAGGGTTAATAGGGACAGAAGAGTCCCTGCCACCCCCCTCCTGGTGTCACATACAAGTTATGCACAGAGTCAGATTGATTCTCTGTCTCTGTGCACGCTGCTGGGCTGCTCGTGCCCCCCTCCCTTTCCTGTTACAGATCGCAAATTGCTTGCTTAGACGGGGGGGGGGGGGGACAATTTAGATCTCTATATCTTTGGACTGCATCAACATATCTTGATGCTTTAAAATGCATTTTAAAGAGGAGAATCTCATCTCTAAAATGATACTGAGAACTGGGAATCGCTTGTAGCAGTGCAGGAAACAGGGACACAGACACTGGATTGCACACAAGTTCAGACTTTATTCACATGTTACGCATACACTACTTTTGCAAAGCCACAGGATAGACAAAACAAAATCCTTCTCTGCTGAGAAAACTAACTTAAACGTAAAGACTTTTCCCTGACTATACAGGAGACTGGCTACCAGTCTCCCACCTTGGCAACAACAACAGGTGGCACAGTACCTGCTTTGGAGGTCCGGTCTGGACAGTTCAACTCTGTCAGTGTGGTGCCATACTGATAGTCTTAGTAGGTAAAAGAGCTCCACACACAAGGGATTGTGTTGAAAACAATGAAAATTTATTCGTAGGGTATGAGTAAGTACTTTCGGTCTTATTGACCTTCCTCAGACTCTGATAATAGATGTAGTGGAAATCCACAACTGGGACAAGTAATAAGTAGGTATTCAATGCACCACCCGTCTGTCCGGGCCCGCATGTAAAGAGATGCTGGAACAGCTAATATGCAGAGTTTTGCGCAAAAAAGTAAGGCACAGGCAGTGTATGGGCGCCTTTTACCTACTTGTATGACGGGGTGGGACCCTATCTCCACGAAACAGAATATCTGCTGTATCCCTGAATTTATACTGATAGTCTTCACACACAGACTGATATTAGGGCCTGATTAGTCATCTGACCTCCCTGGTGTGAATCTTTACCAAACACGCTTTAACTGCCTGGCTGGGACATACCTGTCTTCCCAGACCACACCCTTCACTCTCTCACATATGATAAAGTCTCGCTGTAGCCCCGGACTCAATAATTCAATGTCAAATTATCATAAATTGATTCAGATGTCTGGCCAATTGTATAAGAATTTTTTTTTTTAAGCTGTTATTTTTTTGGTTTAATAAAATGTAGATTTTTCACGTACTGCTTTCTAGCATGCTTTTTTATACTTCATCTTGCTCTTATTCCACATTTTTACATAAATTAATCTGCTATAAACTACAGTCCTATGAAAAAGTTTGGGCACCCCTATTAATCTTAATCATTTTTTTGTTCTAAATATTTTGGTGTTTGCAACAGCCATTTCAGTTTGATATATCTAATAACTGATGGACACAGTAATATTTCAGGATTGAAATGAGGTTTATTGTACTAACAGAAAATGTGCAATATGCATTAAACCAAAATTTGACCGGTGCAAAAGTATGGGCACCCTTATCATTTTATTGATTTGAATTCCCCTAACTACTTTTTACTGACTTACTGAAGCACAAAATTGGTTTTGTAACCTCAGTGAGCTTTGAACTTCATAGCCAGATGTATCCAATCATAAGAAAAGGTATTTAAGGTGGCCAATTGCAAGTTGATCTCCTATTTGAATCTCCTCTGAAGAGTGGCATCATGGGCTACTCAAAACAACTCTCAAATGATCTGAAAACAAAGATTGTTCAACATAGTTGTTCAGGGGAAGGATACAAAAAGTTGTCTCAGAGATTTAACCTGTCAGTTTCCACTGTGAGGAACATAGTAAGGAAATGGAAGACCACAGGGACAGTTCTTGTTAAGCCCAGAAGTGGCAGGCCAAGAAAAATATCAGAAAGGCAGAGAAGAAGAATGGTGAGAACAGTCAAGGACAATCCACAGACCACCTCCAAAGAGCTGCAGCATCATCTTGCTGCAGATGGTGTCACTGTGCATCAGTCAACTATACAGCGCACTTTGCACAAATAGAAGCTGTATGGGAGAGTGATGAGAAAGAAGCCGTTTCTGCATGTACGCCACAAATAGAGTTGCCTGAGGTATGAAAAAGCACATTTGGACAAGGCAGCTTCATTTTGGAAACAAAAATTGAGTTGTTTGGTTATAAAAAAAGGCGTTATGCATGGCGTCCAAAAAGAAACAGCATTCCAAGAAAAACACATGCTACCCACTGTAAAATTTGGTGGAGGTTCCATCATGCTTTGGGGCTGTGTGGCCAATGCCGGCATCGGGAATCTTGTTAAAGTTGAGAGTCGCATGGATTCCACTCAGTATCAGCAGATTCTTGAGAATAATGTTCAAGAATCAGTGACGAAGTTGAAGTTACGCCGGGGATGGATATTTCAGCAAGACAATGATCCAAAACACCGCTCCAAATCCTCAGGCATTCATGCAGAGGAACAATTACAATGTTCTGGAATGGCCATCCCAGTCCCCAGACCTGAATATCATTGAACATCTGTGGGATGATTTGAAGCGGGCTGTCCATGCTCGGCGACCATCTAACTTAACTGAACTTGAATTGTTTGTCCAAAATACCTTTATCCAGGATCCAGGAACTGATTAAAAGCTACAGGAAGCGACTAGAGGCTGTTATCTTTGCAAAAGGAGGATCTACTAAATATTAATGTCACTTTTCTGTTGAGGTGCCCATACTTTTGCACCGGTCAAATTTTGGTTTAATGCATATTGCACATTTTCTGTTAGTACAATAAACCTCATTTCAATCCTGAAATATTACTGTGTCCATCAGTTATTAGATATATCAAACTGAAATGGCTGTTATAAACACCAAAATATTTAGAACTAAAAATGATTAAGATTAATAGGGGTGCCCAAACTTTTTCATAGGACTGTATGTCGATGCTTTGTTGCTACATCATCTGATAGATATGATAGATTATATATCTCTGTGATTTTCAGAATATACCTATGAAAAACAGAAAACTAAATACTAGAATTAGTACAATGAAAGATGAGATTAAAGTGCTTGTTTTGTTCTGTGATCTCTAGCTATTGTTTGTCAGTATGGGCCATACTGACAAACAATAGCTAGAGATCACAGAAAAAAACAAGCACTTTAATCTCATCTTTCACTGTACTAATTCTAGTATTTGGCGTTTAATTGTATAATACAGAAACGTTTTTAAAAACCTTTGCTATTTTGATGTTACTGATGAGGAATTACAACTGTTAAGCGTTTGCAGGAAAAAAAACCTTTGAAATCAAAAGGTATTTGGAAGCTAAAAAACCCCTATGAAAACGTTACATTCAATAGCTTAAAGCCAGGGCCCCATGTGACATAAAAGCCATCACAGTTTTGGAAATTACAGCATGTCAATTATACCTACGGAAACACCGGTGTTTTCCCTATAGGCATAATGGAACAGAAAGTCCACAGAAGTTTCCTCTTTCTCTGAAAAATTGTGCAGAAAAAGACACTTTTTTGCTGCAGCCTGTTATGTGGGGCCTTAGGGTGCATTCACACGGAGAAAAATGGTGCTGAATTTGGTTTGGAATCTCCAAGTATTGATAGTATTTTTTTTGTCAATTAACAAAATTGACTGAATGAACAAAAGTGAAAGCTATTGCTATTTGGTGTGACCACCCTTTGGAGGAGGAGGAGTCCTGAAAGTGATGACAGGGCCCTCACAGAGCCCTGATCTCAATATCATCGAGTTTATCTGGGATTACATAAAGAGACAAAAGGATTTGAGCAAGTTACATTCATATGTGCTTAGTTCTCTAAGATGTTTGGAACAACCTCCCTTCTGAATTCCTTTAAAAAAAACTGTGTGCAAGTACGTAGAAGAACTGATACTGTTTTTGATGGGTGGTCACACCAAATATTGAGTTCATTTAGATTTCTCTTGTGTTCATTCACTTGGCATTTTGTTAATTGATAACTTTTGACACTTCTATTTTAAGCATTCTTAGGGTGCTTTCACACGGAGTTAACGCTCCACTCATTCGGTCTTGGGACCACCGACCACATCTCAGTACCAATTCTTTCTGGCTGATGTTTTGGTCACTTTTGAATGTTGGTTTGCTGTGTCTGTCACAGCGTAAAGTCCAGAACCTGCAGGTGCAACCAGGAGGCAGGCAGTACACCAGGAGACATGGAGGGGGCTGTAGGAGGGCAACAACCCGGCAGCAGGACCATTACCTCCCCCTTTGTGCAAGGAGGAACAGGAGGAGCACTGCCAGAGCCCTGCAAAATTACCTCCAGCAGGCCACAAATGTGCATGTGTCTGCTCAAACGGTTAGAAACCGACTCCATGAGGATGGTATGAGGGTGCGACGTCCACAGATGAAGGTCGGGCTCACAGCCCAACACCGTGCAGGACGCTTGGCATTTGCCACAGAACACCAGGATTGGCAACTTCGCCACTGGTGCCCTGTGCTCTTCACAGATGAAAGCAGGTTCACACTGAGCATGTGACAGATGTGACAGAGTCTTGAGATGCCGTGGAGAGTGATTTGCTGCCTGCAACATCCTTCAGCATGACCGATTTGGCAGTTGGTCAGTAATGCTGTGGGGTGGCATTTCTTTGGAGGTCCGCACAGCTCTCCATGTGCTTGCCAGAGGTAGCCTGACTGCCGTTAGGTACTGACATCCTCAGACCCCTTGCGAGACCATATGCTGGTGCCGTTAGCCCTGGGTTCCTCCTAATGCAGGACAATGCCAGACCTCATGTGGCTGGAGTGTGTTAGCAGTTCCTGCAAGATGAAGGCATTGAAGCTATGGACTGACCTGCCCTTTCCCCAGACCTGAATCCGATTGAGCACATCTGGGACATAATGTCTCGCTCCATCCACCAACATCACGTTGCACCACAGACTGTCCAGGAGTTGGCAGATGCTTTGGTCCAGGTCTGGGAGGAGAGCCCTCACGAGACCATCTGCAAGCTCATCAAGAACATTCCCAGGCATTGTAGGGAGGTCATACAGGCACGTGGAGGCCACATACACTACTGAGCCTCATTTTGACATGTTTTAAGGACATTACAGCAAAGTTGGATCAGCCTATAGAGTGTTTTTCCACTTTAATTTTGGGGGTGACTCCAAATCCAGGCCTCCATTGTTTAATACATTTAATTTTAATTGATGATTTTTGTTTGATTTTGTTGTCATCACATTCAACTTTGTACAGGACAAAGTATTCAATGAGAATATTTCATTCATTCAGATCTAGGATGTGTTATTTGAGTGTTTCCTTTATTTTTTCAGCAGTGTATACAAGCTGTTGGAATCGGAGCTGAAGTGATTCCTAAGAAATTAGTTTGCCAAATTTTCTTGTAAATTTGGAAATTTACTGTTAGATTTGTAAGTCTTTTACCATTCATAATAAATTCAAGGGTGAATAAAAGATGACATAAAGCATTTAATTATTTATTTAATAAATAAATGCAAAACATATTGAACAAAGTTTATTACTAACATGAAGTGCAATGTTTCATGAAACTATAAAGTTATTGCCTTATAAAGTGACACATCAGTTTTAAAAAGTTTTGGTATACGGATGCAGTGTATTTTATGTATTGCATTCTAAAAGCCATAATTTATCTTCACTTGTTTGATTAACATATTAACATAGCTAGATGAGGGCTTGCTTTTTTTTTTTTTTTTTCAAGAAAAGTAGCATTTTCAATGGCAAAATATTAGTAAAACTATTTTTTTTTAAAACTGTTCCGGTCCAGCCATACACTATATACCGTGTTTCCCCGAAAGTATGACACCCCCTGAAAGTAAGGCATGCGGGGATTTCTGTTGAATTGCCTAATATAAGGCATCCCCTGAAAAAAAGGCATGCCCGGCAGTGGTGTGCGGGGTTTCGGGGGGCGGGGCTTAGCGAGCTCCACTTCACTGACACAGCAGCCATGCTCTGTGCTCCGTGTGCACAGCAAAGCCGGCTGCTGCCTCTGCTGTTGTAGGATGAGCTCTCCCAGCTCATCCCAGAGGCAGAGACAGCAGCTGCCATACAGAAGAGACAGCAGCCGGCTTTCCTCCGCTAAGCCCCGCCCCCGAAGCCTCGATAAGCTCCGCCCCCTCTCCTCTCTTTATTGTTTATATGTTCTTGAATATTGCACTAAAGAAAAAACATACTAAAGTGAAAACATAAAATAAATCACTGAAAAAAGACACAAACCTTTTTGAATAATATAAATTAATTAAAATATTGTAGCTCTTAAAACTGCATATACAAAATAACTTGTGTGTCTGGTCCTGAGCCAGGAAAAATGGTGTAGATCTAAAGTAGTTATTTATAAAATGGAAAAAAAAAAAATTCACATTTCTATTTAAAATAATACCTCCCGCTGCTTCCAACTCAAGAATGTCATCGAATCTGCTCCTTCCTCACTCTAAGTAAAAAAAAGTCTAGTCCATGCCCTTACAATCTCCCACTTAAACTACTGTAAGGCCTCGTTTACATCTGTGTTCTATAATCCGTTCAGGGAGTCCACATGGGGACCCTCCCGAACGGAATACCGAATGCATTGACAAGTAGTGAGCAGTGAAAGCACACAAACCCCATAGACTATAATGAGGCTCGTATGTTTTCTGGGCGGTGTCCACATGAGTCATGCAGACATGAAAGTAGATCATTAAGTACTTTTCTATCCGCATGTTCCATGTGGACACAGGGCAGAATGCACGCAGACCCCATTATAGTCTATGGGGTCCATGTGCATTCATAAGCTCTCTGCTTGCTAATGTGTTCAGTGTTCCGTTGGGGAGGGGGTGCCCATGTGGACTCTCCAAATGGATTACTGAACGTAGATATGAACCAGGCCTAACACCCTTCTCTATGGCCTCAAAGCAAATGCTCTATCCTCCCTCCAGTCCCTAAACTCTACTGCTCACTTAATACACCTCTCTCCCCCATTTTTAATCAGCCTCTTCCCTCTGCCAATCCCATCACTGGCTACCTATCACCTAGCAAATATAGTTTAAAATGTTAAGGCTAGCATACAAAGTCATCCACAACCTGTTCCCTCCATACATCAGATCCTCTCAAGCCCTCCTACTCTGCTCTGCATTATCAGCTCTTCATAAAGCCACCTCAAAGACTTTTCCCATGTATCCCCCCTTCTCTGGAATTTTCTACCACCACACATGAGGCTATCTCCCACAATTGCAATATTCAAGAAAACCTTGAAGATGCACCTCTTCAAGAAAGCCTACAACCTTCAGTAACATTATTACCACCACACCATCACAGCAGCTTCTTCCATTGCCTACTGTCTCTATCCCCCTTTCCTTATAGGTCCATGCGGGCAAGACCCTCTAACCTTCTGTACTAGTTAGTATTGTAATTATTATGTGTATTTTACGTATGTAGACCCTAAAATGTACAGCTCTATGGAAATAACAGTGCTATATAAATAAATAAATAAATAAATAAATAATAATAATAATAATTCACATTAGAAAAAAAAGACAAAAACACAATGACAAGGCCTTAAAATATAAAACATTTCTTTTTGACCCTTATCTATATAGATCCCTGAATCAACATGTTATATGATTTTATTAATGCTACTTAAGAGTAATACATTAGTAATGCAGAGTATGTCATAAATATAATGGAGTGGAATGGTCAATGTTGCTGACAGGGTTTCAGTAATACAAATTAAGTTTCATTTGCTTTTGATCAGTAGACAGAGAAGTTTCCAGGAAGAACAGCAGTCTTATGTAAGAGCAGCCATTGTAGAAGCCATAACAATATTTATAGGTGCCCATAAATGTTAAAAATCTCTAGTATTATGGCACAAAAACACAACTTTATACAATTCAACTCATATGATAAGAAAGGAAATTTTGGAAAAATGTTGGAATTACCCAAACCTTTTTTTTTTATTGTTAGGTAAAAAGCGACTTATAAGTAGAACCAAGACTGCGCCAGTTTTTTCTTTCCTCTACCACTTATTGACATGATAATGGAAATTTAGGCAACATTTGATTGGTTTACCCCAAAATCCAACACTAGACTGAAACTTACATTTGGTTTTGAGAATAATTTAAACATCTTGTATTCTGCCCTGTATCAGACACCTGGTTCCTATATGAATAGAACTTTGTCATTAGCAGTCATCGTTTCAGTACCGACTGGCAATGCAAAATCTGGCATCTAAGCCGACAAAGCTACATTTGGAGCGAGTTCTTACCACATGGTGTTCACTAATAATCATTATCTCCTCTACATATCAGCTGTTTATATTCTCAATATGAGGTCATCGGAATATAGCGATGATGACCTGACTCAAACATGAGTGGTGTCCACACATAACAACCTTGTAAGGAATTCTTACCATGCATATTTCCAGTGTTCTTACACTCAGTTCCAACCTTTGTCTGAGCATATGAACAGTCACTTTTTGCCAAGCCATCTGCTTTCTCTTTTGCCAGCCCATCTGTTCACCTTCCTGCCAGACTGCTTCCATCAGATGCTGTTCTGTATTCTCAGCTGTCTATCTGTGCCCTATGTAGCACGTGTATCCATTCATATCCTTGGGAAATGCCAGATGCTCTTCTACTGTTAGGCGAGGGACTTGTATGATTTTGGCTGTCCTTACAGTTCCATTCATTGGCTATACTAAATTACACCACATTTCTCTCAAAACCACATATATATGAGCATGTATATGGTTAGGGATTTGCGAATAATTGAATATAAGGAAAAGTTTCACAGGTAGAATATTGTTCTGATTGTTCTCTTCTTGCATGCGTTAGTATAGTATTTTTTGGACTTGGATAAAGAGGGTTGAGTTTGGAAATGTATCCAACATAATAGATATCTGAGCATGAAGGTTCGTTCATTCATCCATTAACCTAAAGTTGATAAAAATGGATGATTGGACTAATGACAAAACATTCACCGGGTGAAATTTAGCAAGGAAAGGTTGTTTTAGCCAACCAATGGCACACCATCACCATTTCTGAATTATCAGCCCCAATAAGGAATCTTTAATTCTTTTGATATAATGTTGCCAGAAAGATTGAGTGTCCTTCGCCAGTTTAATTGAGCATATATGGCCAATTTAATTGACTGTAAGAATCAATATGGATTAAAATGTATCAGCTGAATGAATGCTGAACTGGAGATCATATTCTTTGTTTGTTCAACTACTTCTATCTAATGTGTATTGTACTATAAACCTGGAGCTCTTAGGGCTTACCTGGGAAAATAATTCTTGGTGCTGACTATACAGCTACATTGAATATTGAAACCTGTTTGTGAATTTCTAATACTTGGCCGACGCTCTTTTTCTTTTCAATTATAGCCTGCGGTCTAGTCCATGCCCAGGAATGCTTCTTCCCTGTAGACTCTCTCAGCAGGGGCATACATGGCTCCATAGCAAAAGTCAGCATTGGGCCTGTCCTTCCAAAAACAATCAGGATCATGAAGGACACTGCTTGTAGAAATGGTGTACAGTATTTTCTCTTGATGTTTGGCAGTAAATGTATTTGAAGAAAAAAAATAAAAAAGCAATAATTACAGTAATAGCATGCTTACTTCTGCTACAGACTACTAATCTACTAGTCTTTCATCTATAGGTTTTCTCAACAGCCTTCCTTATTTGACTATTTACTGCTGACAGGCTCTTGACATGTACTAAGCCCTTTTATCTCTGTGAGTTGCTGACACAATGGTAGGCATAAGACACTACATGACTATTAGGGTCCCTACGGTGAAGTGAGGAACGTGGGACATGGGGACAGAGAATACGGGTTGTCTGCCACTTGTGTCTAGATGAGGAATATAACCAGAAGTGCACATCACCTGCTCATTGTCTGCGTTTTAACATGATCCATAGAGTGATTACTATGAAGTGCCGTATTTTATTCTTTTCACTCCAGTGATAATAAATGTCATGTCTCCTGATGTGTCTATATATGTGCAGGGAGAAGTAAATGAACACTTGAGTGCCCCCTATTTAGTCCTCCCCTGTTATGCCAATAGCTGTGTTTGGACTCAACACTGCCAGACTGCCCATGTTCAAAGGCCAGATCCAGGGGAGACAAATTCCTTTTTTTATATTAGATTTGGCAGTAAGGGCTCGTTCACATCTGCGGCCCGGTCTCCGTACTTAGGTTTCCGTTTCCTGCCTAAAACACAGGCAGGATACGGAAACCTGCAGGAGACTTTCTCACCCATTCATTTGAATGGGTGAGAAAGCTGTCCGGCCGTGCACGGCGGTGAGCGTTTTGCGCTCTCCGCCGCGAAACCGGGTTTTATAATCCGGACACAGAGTCGGACATGCAGTACTCTGTGTCCGGATAAAAAAATCCGGTTTCGCGGCGGAGAGCGCAAAACGCTCACCGCCGCGCACGGCCGGACCCGGTCTATGGTTTCCGTCTTCTGGCATGCAGAATACGGAAACCATAGAACGGAGACCCCAGACGCAGGTGTGAACCCAGCGTAAAATGTATTTTTATATACCAGTGTCACCTATTCTTGAGTAATTCTTCTGACTATAGCTGGTAAAGCAGCAATAGAAATAAGGTCATTGCTGATTGATAAGACTGACAAAGAAAATCAACTGCCTGGTAGAGATATTGTAGAATACATGATATAGGTGAAGACAGATATAGACAGGAGAATATTTCCTGTACCAGATGTAGATTTCAGGAGAGATTACCTGTAGTATCCGGGTGATATCTACTTTATAAAAAGATATTATTCAGCAAGGAGTGTTGGGAGTTTGGGCTGCTTGACACAATGACAGCAATAATGTGCTGAAGGTTACGCTACAGTAATGTTATAGCACAGCTCATACTGCTGAATGGATCTTACCCATTACTGGCTTCTTATTAACACATGCAGCTAGTAGATTGGATCATCATTATCATAAATATGATATATTACAATATGGTTCCTGTAGATTTATCTAGCATTGTAAAGCTGGTAGATGTAAATATCAGAAATAAAAATGTCTTCAAAGCTTCCTTCTTGAGGACTCAATAATACTATAAAATATGTGCCCTCTGATATCTTGTATCACCCCAAACAGTATTGTTCCTATTTGAAAGCTTGGTGGAGGGATATTTTGACTCTTCAATTTTCTCTAGTCATTTTCACTTGTAAATCTGGGGCAATACGGTGGCTCAGTGGTTAGCCCTGTAGCCTTGCAGCGCTGGAGTCCTGGGTTTGACTCCTGCCAGGAACAACATCTGAAAGGAGTTTGTATGTTCTCCCCGTATTTGCGTGGATTTCATCTCGTTCTACAAAGACATACTGAAAGGGGAAAAAATGTTCATTGTACCTATATGGGGCTCAAAATCTACATAAAAAAAAATTTAAATAACTTTCACTCATAAATCTGTGGCTTTTCAGATCTCCGTCATCCCAAGGTATAATTCCAATTTCAATAGTTGGTTCAGCAGTCCGCAAGGATCCCATTCTGTGTATCATACATTTTCAGATTTTATCTGCAGAAACCTATTATGATGCCTAGCACCCACCAATCCACTGCAGCTTTATATTGTTATTTTCGGATGACCTTGTCTATCTAGTCCAGACTCAAAGACACACTACAAAAAAAAATCTTCATTGGAAATGTTTTATTAGGAACAATAGGGATTGGTGGAAAATAGGTTGGTGGGGGGCAGTTAAATCAATGATTGTCCCACCAACAGTTATCATGCTGAACCTACAAGACTGCAGGTAAGCTTTTCTCTGACATTCTTTCTTTTTTCATATAATGCTATTTCATGAGACCCTCTTTATAGAACAGAGAGGAGAAATATCAGTCTTTCCTTTATTCACTCTGGATCCATTCTGACTTTTATTTAAAAAACAGCTTCAAAAAATTGCCCATGTGTTTCCAGCCATTTCATCTGGAAGAACAATACGTCTTTGTTTTATATTCCTCGCTCCTTTTGATTCCATTAATTGCATTGGCTTGAAACTGTACGAACAACTGCCACAAATTCAGTGTTTTTGCCAAAACAGTCTGTATGTAAAACCACCCATGTAGCTTAGGAGGAAATCCAGATCTGAGAAAATCTGACCATCCTGAAAATCCTTCCACTGTGAGAAGAATAATGAACTAACCACCACTGCCCTACAATTGTAAGAAGATGAAGATGCACACAATATCTAAGACTGAATTTTGTAGATGTTTACATGAAACATAGAAAAATATGCAGGTTTCTTTAAAAACTAATAAATCTACATGTGAACTTTTTAAGGTTAAACAGGTCCTTCAATAAGTATGAACACCAAGAAAGGAAGGAAAGGAACATTAATGATGATGATAATAATAATAATAATAAAAAATAATAATTAATAATAATACATGTAGGGTTCCCTATCTGGTCTTTATAATGCATAGCCACACTGAGACATGCATTGGTGTTTGTGTGGGTTTCCTCTGACATGCTGCAAATATATTGACAGGTAAATTGTAAAAGCTCTTGTGGGTGTTGGGGATGAGCACTTGTATGGCAGCCACTATCTCCCCTACTCCACAACACTTGAGTCCCTTGGTCAGAAAAGGTCATTACAAATGGTTGTCATTGTCATCGTTCCTGCCAGTGCATTGACTTATATTTTCTGCATCTGACCTATTTTCCATCCCTGGTAGTGCGGTTTTGTATTGGCAGCTCCAGTCTAGAGTGCAGTATTATATGTCATTTTAGTACTAAGCATTGGTAAATTCAATTGACATTTTTACTTGCTTCTGTTTTTTTATGGACAAAGAACGGGCCTTTCAATGACTTGGCCCCTTGTCACGCCATTCTCTAATTTTATGAATTGTAATTTTATAGATAGATTACAATAGTATATAATTGTAACAAATAAATTTTGTATTGTTGATTATTATTTTAGGACATTTGTTCCTTTTTTTTCTTTATTAAAGGAATCAAAATCTCTGTAAAGAACTAAAGCTTTAATAAAGACATGGTACACTCCCAAATCTACTTTTTTATCTGGTACTGAAAAATAAAGTTTATATAAGAATTGCTTAGTTTTGAATTAAATATACAAATTCTACTTTTTGTGCTTGAGGATAACTAGTACGGTAGATATATTGGGGTTTGCCTTTTATTTTAAAGATAAATTAAGGTGATCTCTGAGTTGGGCATAGTATGTACCAATATATAAGTGCCAGGCTCAGATTATTGAGCGTTTACTGAAAAGTGAAGTTTCTCAAACTGTTGGGGTAAAATGAGTGTTCCTAGCTGTAACTAAATAGAGCTTAAGCTTTATATACCATCACATTCTGAATACTGACTCTCAAATAGACTTACTTCTTTCCCTGAGCCAGTGCTTCTAAGGAGAACATTTCTAATGTGAAACTCACATCAATATGACAAAAATGTCACAGCTGACATGATTCAGGGAATGAGCTGAACTGCTGGGACATATCATTGAGGAGCATGCAGTATATATCAAGGCAGCTTGTTAATCTACTTCTCCCATGCCTGGGATGCTGAAGCTCTAGGGCTCTCTTGGTGACTGATTTTATCTTCAGGGCATTGTTACTGGCATCAGCTCTTGTGGTGCAGACGGCTTGATTTTGGAGGGAGGCACCCTGTTGCTGAGAACTTGTAGTCAGCAGATGCTAGGCTGGCAAAGAGAACCTTGCAAAACTATGCTAAGTGGGTTATTTACAAAGTATCTCTATTGTGGACAATCATTTTATACAAATAGTAATACAATGAAGTAATAATATTAGGCATAAAATAGATTTTCTTGACTATACTAAACCTGAATAATAATTGTAAAATCTATAACAATGCTTCATATATGTAGAACCTTATTTTGATGAAATACGATAACATCATAAATAACATATATATACACATTTTGGAGCCAACAAAATCAATGTATCTGTGTTTTTAATTTATCCATTCCTTTTCAAGCCATTCTTGACTTTGGCCCCAAAAAATGTCAAAAAGGGGCTTGAAAAGATACTTTAGTAGTCTTGAACCCTAAAACGTGTGATCACTAATAGAAAGCACTGCAATGCATTGTAAAATACCTGCCCTTCGCAGGATAAAGGATAACTGGCTGATCGGTGACTGTCTGACCTTCAAAAGAGACTATTTCACCTTTGCCCAGGAGAAAGTTGTCCAAAGAAGTTCTTGATATCGAATTAATATTACCGTATGTACTCGAGTATAAGTCGACCCGAATATAAGCCGACCCCCTAAGTTTACTACAAAAAAAACGGGAAAACTTTTTGACTTGAGTATAAGCCGAGGGGGAAAAATGCATGACATTATGTTTGTGCTCATGTTAATCCTAGCCGGCTTCGGGCCTATATGGTAATATCCCAGACGTCACGTGGTCTGGGATATTACAATATAGGCTCAAAGCCTGTGGTAGTAGTAATAGCCTGTTACTGCTAGCACAGGCTTTGGGCCTGTATGGCAACAGGCTGTTACTGTTACCTTAAGGCTTTGGGCCTATATGATAATGCCCCAGACGTCTGGGATATTATCATACAGGCCCAAAGCCTTATAGTAGCAGTAACAGCCTGTTGCCATACAGGCCCAAAGCCTGTGCTAGCATTAACAGGCTATTACTACTACCACAGGCTTTGGGTCTATATGGTACTGCTAGCACAGGCTTTGAGCCTATATGGTAATATCCCAGACCACATGATGTCTGGGACATTATCATACAGTCCCGAAGCCGGCTAGGATTAATATTGGATCCCAAAGAGGTGAGTAAAACTGTTTATTATTTTCTCTCACCTCCCCTGGGGCTCCGATTATTATACTCGGGGGTCTGAAAAGACTCCGAGTATAATAATAGTGGCAGTGGGATCGCGGCCTGGGCTCAGGCCTACTCACTGCAGGCCTCCGCGGCCTATAGTATAAGGTGAAGCGGGGGTCGGCAGTGAGCAGGCCCGGGGAGGTTGGTAAATATGCCGATACCTGTTGGGAATACTCCAGCAGGTAGCAGTCTATTATAAAACAAACAAACATACGTTCTCATACTTACCGACCTCGCTCTGCTGCTGCTGCCGCCGCTGCTCCTCATCTCTCGGAGCTGCTCGTCTTCTCCCACCAATATGCTGCGTCTCAGCGTAGGGGGCGTGATGACGCCGCCTGTGCTGAGACGCAATAAGACGTCATCGATACATGCCAGGTGCGGGCCTGAGCTAACGTGGCCACGTCACCTGGCATGTGATGTAGCCGGGGGAGGGGGTCAGGACTGGAGTGGAGGCCCACTGCAGTTGAGTCAATATGGTTGAGTCATGTGACATTGAAAATGTCACATGACTGGACCGCAGTGAAAGACATCTGTGGGAGGCCGCTGGAGCAGCGCTGCTGCCGATAGGTGGGTGGCTAGGCAGCACTGTCTCTAGGGCTGCCTTACGATGTTTCCAAGGCAGAGAAGACGCTCTGGAAATATCTTGGAGACAGCGCTGTCTCACCATTCGTCTATCGGCAGCAGCTCCAGCAGCCTCACACAGATGTCTTTCACTGCGGACCAGTCATGTGACATTTTCAATTATCATATTGACTCAAGGATAAGCCGTGGCGAAAAACTCGGCTTATACTCGAGTATATACGGTACACAAAATAGAATCAAAGACGATTAGAAAATTTAATGACTACTCCCATATTATGTTGCCCACTTGTTTGTAAATGTATGTGTGAATAGGTCATTGTACATGAAGATGGGAGTGTGGTAGCAGTAATGATATTGATGGTTGTAGGCCTTCAGGTTCTTCTTGAAGATAGTGATTCTGGGGGTCTTATGTGTCATGGTAGCAGCATCCTATGCGGATAAATAATGGATAACATCTTCTCATGGATCTGTATTCTAAACCATTACCAGAAAATGACTCTTAACCTTGCAGGAGAGGGATTACGTTGTAATTTCATCTATGTTGCTAATGTTCAATGAAGATTCAGAAGGAAATGAAAGATCAGAGTTTAAGTTATTGCAGTTATTTTATGGTGATTTTCGATATTTATCTCCTCAGATAAACTTTTGATGCTTCTAAAAATGTGATTTTATAATGTATTATGTACAAGCATCCGGCATAATGTGTCAAGCTACCACTGTAATAAGCAGAGCATGAGCTGAAGAGCCGCAGGCTTCGGGCCTGTAGCTTAATATCTCCACAGAGAAATAAGACATTTTTCATCTTTAATTTATATAACTTGGTTGAATTTCCTTAAATTATGATCAGTGTATTTTAATTTTTTTTTTAACTATTCTAAATCCTGCATCAAGATATCAGAGTCTGGAGATATATAGGTCTTGTGAGGAGAACTTCTGTGTCTGACGTCTTCCCACAGCAGCAATTCTGTGTTTTACAGTCCTTGCAGAGTGAATGACATTCTAGCAAAATCCCATCCACACATTGCGGAAAAATAAGCGCTCCAGAGATGCTGCGACTTCCAAAACCGTTGCGGTTTTTAAATGGCAGCACATCAATTATACCTACAGAAACTCCAGCCAGTTTCCCTACAGGAATATTGGAAGCAGAAAGTCCACAGAGGAAACCTCTACAGACTTCCTGTGAAAGCTCTATAGGAAAAAAATGCAATGTGTTGCCGTCAGTTTTTCCCGCAGCTCTTTTTTGCTGCGGCCCACTATGTGGGGCCTTAGCCTAAGGCTGGGTGCACACTGAGTTTTTTGGCGAGGATTTTAGAAAAGAAAAAATCCACTTAAGGAATTAGGAAATGGTTTTTTGAATCAGTAAAAAGGTGGTTTTTGTAGCCTTTTTTGACGCGTTTTTAGTTTTTGTTTTTTTGTATGGACCTTGAAAAAACCGCTTCAAAAACCGCTAGCTGTTTTTCCACCTCCCATTGACTTCCATTGGTTTTTACAGGCGGAATCCGCCTGAAGAAAGGCCATGTGGCTTCTTTTTTCTGCTAGCAGAAAAAAAACGCTAGTGGATTACATAGGACTCTATTGTGAGGCGAATTTTGGAGGCAGATTTTGACATGGATTCCACATCAAAATTCTGATCAAAACACTTAGTGTGAACCGAGCCTAAGGATAAGTTCAGACTGGCTTTTTTGGTCAAGATTTGAGGCCGTATTCGCCTCAAAATCCTGACCAAAAAGACGGCTCCCGTTTAAATCAATGGGAGCCATTCAGGTATTTTTTCTGTGAGGCAGCTTGTTCTTCAGGCCGTTTCGCCTCGCGATTCGGCCTGAAGACACTCCCTCCTCCCGACTAGGCCCATTCATTGGATCTAATCCGGGGCGGAGCACGCGGCTACCCGTATTTTGGATCCGGGCCAAAATACCCTGTGTGAACTTACCCTAAGGGTCTATTCACACAGAGTTTTTTGGAAAAAAATCTGCTTCAGGAATTAGGAAATGTTTTTTTTCCTCCAGAACAGTGTATGGACCTTGGAAAAACACTAGCGGTTTTTCCACGTGTTTTTTGCTAAACCCACGTGGATTTTCCGCCTCCCATTGACTGCATTGATTTTTATAGGCAGAATCTGCCTCAAGGAAGCTTATTTCCCGCTAGCGAAAAAAAAGCTAACGGAACCCATAGAACTCTATGGGGAGGCATTTTTTCCATGTGGATTCTGACACAGATTCAGCGCCAAAATCCTCGCCAAAAACCTCCTTGTGAATGGATCCTAAGAGTGGAAAAGTTTCTCATGACAAAAAATCCCTTTTATTGCATCATCCAATGCTAATACCATTTTGATTTCACATCTGCATGAGGCACTATTTTTCTTGTGAAATATGAGACAATCTGCAATGATGTCACAGAACTAGCAATGCTGATTTAAAGACAACCTAATGGGCTGCAGAATGGTCTTATCAACGAAAACCCCTTTGAGAATATGACTGCTACGCACCCTATCGGTCCTGTTTGAAGTATCCCTGCCAGACAGCTAGTTTTAATATCATGAGACAACGCCTTTAAATAATTGAGTTAAAATGGAATCTGCAGAAAAGACCACTCAGGAAATGCATCACGTTTTTTTCTGCCAGCGTTTCCATAGGTATAATTGGCATGTTGCAATTTACATAAATGCAACAGTTTTTGAAATCGCTTAATTTTTGTTGCAGATATTTTTCTGCAATGTGTGGATGGGATTAGCCACAGTCTCATCCACTTTGCAGGTACTGTAAAATGCTGCAGTTTTTTGCTGCAGAATTTCCACCATGGGCAAATCACGGCGTTTTTGCAATGTAGGGGCCCGGTCTTACTTTACTTTAAGACCAAAATTTGTTATGTTGCTGTGAACTTAATATGCATGTAAAGGCCCCAGATTATGTACCAAATATATTCATAGGAAAATATAAATTCAGTAAAATAAAGAAAGGACATTTTGAAGATGCTTTTAACAATTTAAATATCACTGCTAAAATAAATGACATACAGTAAGTATTTGTACTGCATTTAATTTAATAATACGTTTAATTTAAATAATCATAATAATGTGTTGTAATACATTAATTATACTTCTAATAAGTTTAGTTTTAATAAGTTTATGTCACTATATCAGTAAACATAAAGTAAGCAATTTCACACACATACATACTGACTTTTGTTTATAATAGGGCTATGGATCTAGAAATCCCTATATAAAACCTCCTATTTGCACTAAATATTGCATGGTGTATTTAGATTTACAATTGGAATCTCCTTCTTAACCTGTGATGCTGATCCTCAGTATCACTCATCAGTGCCTAGACTTATTATTTCTCTATATTCCTTTATTAGAATTAGTCAAGCTTGTTTGGTGAGGTGACGAAGCATTTGTGCTTTAGTCAGAATGTTGTAAACATAGTAGCTTATGGATACGACAACGTGTTTCGTTGACAGCTCTAGACTGTCAGCAGCTGTGACTGTGTCACTAGACTGGAAAAGAATGGACAGAAGTGATGAGCTGTTGAGTGAACTCCTCTAGACAAGCACATTCTCCAGAGATGCTGAAAGGTCATTCCTTCCCCCAAACAAAGTCAATTCTACAGGGTGTGCAAGGACTGCCTTTCTAACAGCATTCAGATGAGACAAAATAAAATCACATTTACGCTTTCTGTTTACCGTATGCATAAGAAAAGGTCTGGAAATGGAAAATGTATCCATTTTTCCTAAATTACCCTACCCATTGGGGTTTGCATTTTTTTCACTGCATGGAATAGCACAGAAGACAAATATATAGCGTTAGATTACATTCAGGATTGTCTTTTCTAAGCTCAAGGCATACATGTCTCTTTCATCTAGACAAGGCCAAACAGCATCAGATAGGTATAAGCTGATGCTAGGTCAGGTTTTATTGATAGGGTTGCAAACATACAGAAAATAAAACAATACAGCAACAAAAGAAAATCCTTGCCTGTCCGACACTTACTAACATATAAAGCTAGCTAGCAGCTGACGAGCTTCTCCCCAAACCAAAACAACATCCAGAAAGCCATTGCTCACATATGTCTCCCACACAGGCTGGCTTCTGTGTCCCCATGCAGACAGAGAGGATTGCTCTCTTTGTCTATCGTAGATATCCATCCTTTTTGAATGAATGAATGAATGAATGAATGAATTAGCTGGTGAGGGTCTCTGACAACTACTTCGTATAAGAGAGGAATCTTGGAGAAATATATCTCCCCTCCCCCCACATTCAATTCTGTATATTCCCTCTGCTCAGCCAACTGGTACTGAGAAAATGTAACAAAAAGACAGACATGACAATGCATCTTCATTTCCCTGAAGTCTTCCCCAGCAGTGCTCTACTGTGAAATTGTAACCTGCAGGAATAGAAACCATCTAATGATTCTGCTATTTTCCCCTCCACTTGAGTTAGTGATTAGAGATGAGCGAACAGTGAAATGTTCGAAGTTCGATATTCGATTCGAGTAGCCCCTCAAAACGCGACTGTTCGAACGAATATCGAACCCCATTATAGTCTATGGGGAAAAAATACACGTTTAGGGGGAAACTAATATTCGACTCAAGAGGGTGACCAAGTCCACTATGACACCTCAGCAAATGATGACAACACCTGGGGAATACAACTGGGACAGCAGGGTAAGCATGTCTGGGGGCATCTGACATGCAAAAGTCCCTGTATTACACCACTAATAATGCAGGAGCTGACTTTTCCCCATAGGAAAACATTGGCCAACGTTGATTGGCCGAATGCCGTACAGTGTGCAGCTTTCAGCCAATCAACGCTGGTTCTGCTGGAGGAGGCAGAGTCTAAGATCGGTCCACAGCAGTCTCCATTGTAGTCCAATCTAAGATGTAGCAGAGTTGACAGAGCTCTGTACATCTCAGTTGTAGCAGCGTTGACTGCACAGCACTGCTACATCTCAGGAATAGCAGAGTTGACAGGGGCCAACTGGAGGCTTGACTTTACCTCTGGCAATTATGTAACCCAAATATCTAAATCAAGGTGACATTTTTGGGGGGTTTACTGTCAATCCTGCTTCTACCAAATAATCACTTCCTAAAATGTCTCCTAGTCACAGCTACAGGCTCGGACTGGCCCGCCGGGTAACCGGGGAATCCCCCGGTGGGCCCCGAGCCCTGACTGAAAGTTTTGATTTTACCAATGCAAATGCATTGGTTGGGGCCCGATCGGGATGGCCAGGGGCCCCCAACCGGACACCTGGCCAATGCATTTGCCTCCACACACAGGGACCCCCATTAGCTGATGCTGAAGCTGTACACATCGGAGGACAGCATGTGTATCTTCAGCATCAGCTAATGGCTGCTTCCTTCACTTACCTGCAGCTGCTATGCTGCTCTCCTGTGAGGTCTCCCCTGCTCCCGCACGTACTTCCTCTCTCCCCCCTCCTCCTCACACTGAGTCCTCTTACATCGTAGCGTGTGGGGAAGACAGGAGCCGTCTGCTGCAATGGTGAGTAAATTCTTTTGGTAAAATATGTATGTTTATGTGTGTTTAATATGTATATATGTGTACATTTTTGTAAAGTATGTGACTTGTATACTGTGTGAGTACTGTATGTTTGTATACAGGTATATGTGAGTATATACAGTGTGCTATAATAATGTGTATGTATATATGTGTGTGTATATATAGTATTCATATAAGTATATATATGACTTATATATGGTATATGAATGTAAATAAATGTATATGTGCTATCGTATTGTATATGTGTGTGTATATATGGTATATGTATAAGGCCTGGTTTACATCTGCATTCGGTGATCTGTTTGAGGAGTCTGCATAGGAACCCCCTCCCCCCCAAATGGATTACCAAACGCATTAGCAAGCGGTGTGCAGTGAAAGTACGCGGACCCCATAGACTATAATGGGGTCCGTGTGCTTTCCACGCGGTGTCCGCACAAGTCATGTGGACAGGAAAGTAGATTGTACAGTACTTTTCTGTCCGCATGTTCTATGCGGACACCGCACGGAAAGCACACGGATCCCATTATAGTCTATGTGTGCTTTCACTGCACACTGTCTGCTAATGCGTTTGGTAGTCTGTTTGGGAGGGTCCCCATGCGGACTCCCCGAATGCATTACTGAACGCAGTGAGTGCAATCCCATCCACACATTGCAGAAAAACACACACGGTGGACACACTGCAATTTCCAAAACTTGCTGTTTTGGAAATTGCAGCATGTTACTTATATCTATAGAAACACCTGCAGTTTCCCTATAGGTATAAGGCTAAGTTCACATGGGGTTTTTTGGTCCGGAACCTGAGGCAGAGGCTGCTTCAGGTTCCGGACCAAAAAACGGGTAGCCGCGACTGAATCCCGGTGCACTGCACGGCATCCAGTCATGCACTCTGCTCCAGATTAGGTCCAATAAATGGGCCTAGATGGGAGGAGGGTGTGTCTTCAGGCTGAATCGCGAGGCGAAACGACCTGAAGAATGAGTATCTTGCTTCTTTTTCCTGGATCTGGAACAAACCAGCTCCCGGAAAAAAGAACTGACCGGGCTCTAATTGATTTCAGTGGGAGCCGTCTTTTTGGTCAGGATTTTGAGGCAGATACGGCCTCAAAATCCTGACCAAAAATCCCCGTGTGAACTTAGCCTAAAGGAAACAAAGTCCTCAGAGGAAACCTCTGCGGAGTATCTGCAATAAGGGCTCGTTCACACGGTGTAACGTCCCGCGAGATTTGGCACGTGTATGCCACGTGACCCTTTGCGTGCCGTACACGCTCCCATTCATTTCAATGGGAGCGGGGATCGTATGCGCCGCGCTAGTTTGCGGCCGTTCATTTATTCACGGCCGCAAACTAGTGCGGCGCATACGATCCCCGCTCCCATTGAAATTATTGGGAGCGTGTACGGCACGCAAAGGGTCACGCGGCGTACACGTGCCAAATCTCGCGGGACGTTACACCGTGTGAACGAGCCCTAAGTGCTGCAGGAAAAACTGATGTGTTGCCGCCAGGGTTTTTCCTGCAGCGCTTTTTGCTTTGCCTTGCTACATGGGGCTTTAGCCTGACGCTAGGTTCACACTAGCGTTCGGCAGTCCGTTCTTAGCTTTCCGTCTTCTGCATATAGAAGACAGAAAGCTGTCAGACCGGGTGTGGCGGTGAGCGTTTTATGCTCTCCGCCGCAAAACCGTTTTTTTAAAATCAGACACAGAGTACTGCATGTTTGACTCTGTGTCCGATTTTTAAAAAAAACGGTTTCGCGGCGGAGAGCATAAAACGCTCACTGCCACTCACGGACAGACATCTTTCAAACCCATTCAAATGAATGAGTATGAAAGAGTCCTGCAGGTTTCCATCTCCTGCCTCTGTTTCGTGCAGGAAATGGAAACCTGCAGAACGGAGACCGGGCGCAGATGTGAACGAGCCCTAAGGCTCCAAAAAAGGATCCCAATAGAACTGTAACCCTCCCAATGGAACCAAATTCCTGACCAGAAAACTCTGTGTGAACTCAGCCTTATAGTATAATGCTCAGTATATTGAGATAATAAGGATGAGGACCAACAGCGAGACGCAGGTAAAAAAAATACCTGTGGAAAAAAAAAGCGGCGAATCTCAATGTATTTTTTCCACAGTGTTTTTTTCATTGAGCTTTTGATGCACTTTCCCCACACTTTCTCCCAGTTGCGCAGCTGAAAGTAACCGGCCATGTTTTTAGAAGCGCACGCATTTTAGAGTTTGTGGCTGTTCCACATTTTTTTTTCCTATAATGTCCGGATGAGGTAAATTTGATTAAATTTCATTCACTTTACTGGTTCCGTAAAACACATTTTTTTTTTTCTGTAGTAGCCAAAAATGTTGTGTTTCTGCAATGTGAGGTTTGAGGTATTTATGGCCTATCCTGAGTATAGGCCATAAAAAAGTGTAGCCCTGGAAACCCCTTTAATATGCTCCACACAGTTTAACATCCGCCTTCCGCACAATATGTTAGCCCCATCACTGCTCCCACACAGTATAATGGCCCCATCCCTGTTCCCCAAACATTATGGGGGACCAGTGAAGTGTCCATAAAATATTTGGCCCAGACAACCCCTTAAAACAGGTTGTCTATAAACTGGAGTGATCAATGTGGTGGCCGCCAGGGAGGAGTAAAAATATATATATATTTTTTTTAAAAAGCCTTCTCACCTGTCCTCAGCACCCTGTTGTCCCCACCTGTGTCTGGTCTCATGGCCTCATTTCTGGAAAATCCTGTACCTAATTGGTCTCAGCAATCACATGAGGTGCAGGACTGCCAGCAAGGAGTGCCACTACGAGACTGAATGGACACTACCGGCGGACAACGGAGCGCCAAGGACAGATGAGTATTCTTTTTTTATTTATTTGTTTTTTATTTTACACCTCCCGCCCACCACATGAGTTGCTCCAATTCCTGGACAACGACTTTAAAGGATTTATCCATCTTTCTAATATTGATGGTCTGTCCTTAGGATAGGCCATCAATATTACATCTGCAATGATACAACAGCCAGGACCTCTGCAGATTAACTTTTCCAGGACACTTCAGCTACGGGTAATGGTAAGATTTGTAGGAGCCATGCTGTTCACTTGCCATACAGGCTGTAGCAGTAGGTATATGTACTGCACATGGTATAGTGCGTGAGCAGCATGGCTCCCAACATGTTATTACCTTTAACCGCCCTCTCTCGGTACCGCTGATCTGCAAGGTCCTGGCAGTGGGCCCCTAGAAACAATTCCACTGGTGGGCCCTAGACATCCCAGTCCGACCCTGTACAGCTATATATCACTATGTCAACAAGATAGAGCAGAAGCATATTGCCTATGTGGTCCCAAAATTTTGTCCATCAAACACTGGAATGGACAAACGCAGGAGCCCAATGTAAACCAAAAGGCATATTTACATACTGAAACAGCCTCTCAGCTATGGAATCTTGTAATGTAACGGGTGTTACCCAGTTGATCTACAGTCCCTGACAAAAGATCTGTCGCTTATTCATGTTGTGGAATCAAAAGCTTATAACATGACTTTAAATTTATCTATTGGTTTAAGAAATGACTCATATGAAAACTGAAACCCTCCCAAATGTGATTTTTTATTAAGAAAATAAATTTGCTTCACTGGCAAAATATCAATCATTTAATGAACATAGAAAGGTCAGATTTTGGCAAGAGAAAGGTTTTGTCGCCTTGTTGTATAATGCCTCCGATCCTAGTTTACATCCTCGCCTGTGCTCACTAATTGATTGGTTAGTTAGTGGGTGTGTAGAAAAAGAACTCCAGCACCCCAGACCTTCACTTGAACTGCAACTTCACCACTGACAGCATGCCAAAAATCAACCCTGCGACCAAAGACTTGATTATCAAGAGGCTGAAGACCAAATCCACTGCAGAGATGGCTGGCAACTTTAATGTGTCTCAGCATCAAGTACAAAGAATGAAAAAAAGATTTACACAGAATGGAGATGTTTTTGACAAGCCCCGATAAGTTTGTGTAGAGAGTGTGTATCGTGGTTGGTGTGTGCGCAGCTTCTAGGCAAACGTTGCCAGTAATGACCCACCCTAGGTCGAGCTTTTGAGCATAGGTGGAGTCGTGAGGGCCATTTATTTGTTCTCTCGCCTTGTGGACTCTTATGATGTCTCTTCCGAGCAGGAGCACTATCTGAGCCACTGGGTCCAAGGCAGGGATGAGGGGTGCTATGGTTTTGAGGTGCTCGTGGCGTAGTGCTGCTTCTGGTGTCGGGATCTCTTCCCTGTTGTAGGGAAGATGATTGCACTCGATCAGGGTAGGTAAAGGTAGGGAGGTCTCCTCATCAATAGATTCAATTTGGTAGCCGATAGCTCTTCTTCTCATTTCTTCACTCACACCTGAGCATGTCTTGAGCGAATATGAGGAGCTGTATCCCCCAATTTTGAACATGTCGAAGAAGGATGAGCTCACGAGAGACTTGTTGCTTTGTTCTTCAAGGACTGCGTATAGCTTTGCCGCCTTCTCCTTGTGGCCGATGGGGTAAACTGTAACAAGTCAGATCTTGGAGCAAGATCTATCGCTAAGCCCTCTCCCACCGACTTGGGTGCACTGGGTTGTCACTTCGGGAGGTGTCGTCTCTACCGCATCCCCACCATGCTCTGTACCCAGGTCTGAGGGTGTAAGAGACCATGGCGCTGGCCCTGGGTGTAAGGCTGTATTGTACTCTCTGCTGTCGCATTATGCGCATTTGATGTTGGCTGTACAGTCTTTTGCAAGATGGGAAGTTGATGCACAGCAAATGTGGTTCTACTGGAGGAAGGTATTGCTATCTTCAATGGGCTTCTCTCTAAATCCTCTGCATTTTAGCAGTGCATGAGGCTTCTTGTGCAGAGGGCATTCTCTGCATGGGTCTTCCCCTGAGGTCTCTGCAGTGCGGTAAGCTTCGCATGAGGAGTTTGCGGGGAACACGTTGGTTTTGTACGCAGCAATGGGTGCGGTTTTTGAGTCGTAGGACACTGCAGGTTCACCAGTTCTCAGGTAGGTGGTGTCGAGGGCTGCGCGGTTGAAGCTAGGGTCATTTCTAACCTTCGTTTGTTGACGCACAAAGTCTACAAAGAAGGAGAAAGGTGGGAATGGAACTTTATGTTGTTGTTTGTACTTAGAGCCTTGGTTGATCCACCCCACTTGTAGATTATAAGGCAGCTTCTGGACAAGGAGGTTGATGCCGCATGCCGTGTCTAAGAGCACAAGGCCTGGCAGGTCTCCACTAACTTTGGCGGATTGGAGTTCCAACAGTAGGTCCGTCAATTCCCTCAGCCTTTGTTGGTGATTTTGGGGAAGGCGTCAATCCTTCTGAAGAGTGCATTCTCTATCACTTCTGATGAGCCATAACACTTTTCAAGTCTCTCCCATATCGTGCTCAACCTGGTGCTTGGGTACTTGACGTTAATGTCTCTGAGGCATCTAGAGTGCTCTGCTGATTCGTCTCCTAGCCATTTGACCAGGAGGTTTATCTCTTTTCTCGCTGACAGACCCAGACCTCTGATGGTGTCTTCAAATGAGGCTCGCCAGGCTGTGAAGCTCTCGGGATGGTCATCGAACTTCGTGAGTCCTTTGGTTATCATTTCACGTCGTGTGAAGAAATGGAAGAAGTCAGGTGTTGTAGGATCTGGTGGTGCCACATCTGGAGTGGAGCCGCTGAGTAGGGGATGTGGTGGGCCGTAGCCGATGGAGAAAGCATTGTTTCTGTAGCAGCCGGCGTGTTCTCGTTCTCTCTTAAGGGGGGTGACCACGCTGCGAGCATTCTGTGTTCTACGTATGGGCTGTCCTGGGGGCCGGAGGTAAGCTGAAGGTGTTTGCTGTGTGACAAGATCCAGCCGGGACACGTCAACCGGGGTCGTCTCAGTCCCTGGGCCAATGTGCGGGATGCTTTCTGGTTTGGCATGTTGTAGCACATAGTATGAGGTACGCTGCATGCTGTCATGGTGGCTGGATCCGGGTCCAAGTACACTGCGGGGTCTGTCACATTTGGGGTCTACTGCTTCCTCTAAGGCTTCTGCTTCTGCCATAGCAGTCGCAGCTTCTCTATCTATTGCTAGTTTCTTCAGTGAGGCTTCTAGGTGTTTGCAATTTGCACAACGGCAACTAGATGGGGCTAAGACGGGTAATACGAGATGCCTTGCTGGAGGCATAACACTCCCCGCCTGGTACACGAGGGTACCACATTAAGGTGTCTCTGGAGAGAACAGCGGGATTGAATCAGTCACTGATTTGAAAAGAGGTCTAGGATCACTTTGCTTGTAGACTTGGGGTTCCATTTTCTTGGCTTTCACACCTTCACTTGGGGACATTCTGGTCACCAGTCCCAGAGGCCCTTGATTCCTCTTGGACTGAGGGTCTTTTAGAAGACCCATGGCGTCAACGCTCGTGCTGGGTTGGCTGGCTCACAACTCGTTGAAGTTGATGCACAGCATCTGTAGCAAATGTGGTTCTCCTTGAGGAAGGTATTGTGATCTTCAATGGACTTCTCTCTAAATCCTCTGCATTTTAGCAGTGCATGAGGCTTCTTGTGCGCATGAGGGCATTCTCTGCATGGGTCTTCCCCTGAGGTCTTTGCAGTGCGTAAGTTTCGCGTGAGGAGTTTGCGGGGAACACGTTGGTTTTGTACGCAGCAACGAGTGCGTTTTTGAGTCGCAGGTCGCTGCAGGTTTACCAGTTCTGAGGTACGTGGTGTCGATGGTTTCGAGTTCGAAGCTGGGCTCATTTCTAACCTTCATTTGTTGACGCACAAAGTCTACGAAGAAGGAGAAAGGTGGGATTGGAACTTTATGTTGTTGTTTGCACTTAGATTCTTGGTTGATCCATCCCTCTTGTAGATTATAAGGCAGCTTCTGGACAAGGGGGTTGATGCCGCGTGCTGTGTCTAAGAGCGCAAGGCCTGGCAGGTCTCCACTAACTTTGGCGGATTGGAGCTCCAACAGTAGGTCCGTCAATTCCCTCAGCTTATGGAGGCGTTTGTTGGTGATTTTGGGGAAGGCGTTAATCCTTCTGAAGAGTGCATTCTCTATCACTTCTGGTGCGCCATAACACTCTTCGAGTCTCTCCCATATCATGCTCAACCCCGTTCTTTGGTACTTGACGTTGATGTCTCTGAGGCATCTAGATTGCTCTGCTAAATCGTCTCCTAGCCATTTGACCAGGAGGTTAATCTCTTCTCTCGCCGACAAACCAAGACCTCTGATGGAGTCTTCAAATGAGGCTCGCCAGGCTGTGAAGCTCTCGGGACGGTCATCGATCTTTGTGAATTCTTTGGTTATCAGTTCACGTCGTGTGAAGAAATGGAAGAAGTCAGGCGTTGTAGGATCTGGGGGTGCCACATCTGGAGTGGAGCCGCTGAGTAGGGGATGTTGTGGGCTGTAGCCGATGGAGAAAGCATTGTTTCTGTAGCAGCCGGGGTCTTCTCGTTCTCTCTTAAGGGGGCCGACCGCGCTGCAAGCATTCTGTGTTCTGGGTATGGGCTGTCCTGTGGGCTGGAGGTAAGCTGAAGGTGTTTGCTGTGTGACAAGATCCAGCCGGGACACGTCAACCGGGGTCGTCTCAGTCCACATTAAGGTGTCTCTGGAGAGAACAGCGGGATTGAATCAGTCACTGATTTGAAAAGAGGTCTAGGTTCACTTTGCTTGTAGACTTGGGGTTCCATTTTCTTGGCTTTCACACCTTCACTTGGGGACATTCTGGTCGCCAGTCCCAGAGGCCCTTGATTCCTCTTGGACTGAGGGTCTTTTGGAAGACCCATGGTGTCAACGCTCGTGCTGGGTTGGCTGGCTCACAACTCGTTCTTTGTCTGTAAAGTAGAGGTATATTGCGGCCTCCACTTCTTCAAGAAGGTAGCTTTCGAGTTTCGCACTCGCCACCATAGGCTTTTGTGTATCGGCTTCCAGACAGGGAGCTTAGTAGGACATTTGGGTCCAAGCGGCACATTAGAAACTGTCGTGGTGTCTGTGGAAACTTGAGGCTGAATCTCTGAGTCGGATTCTGGCTCTAGTTGTCCGCGTGGGTCTTTATAAGGGCGGCTAGTTGTCAGGTTGTGAAGGACTGTTGACCCTTTACCTCTTTGGCGTCTATCGTTTACGTAGATGTAGGATCTCATAGTCTCATTGTGGCTGTAGCCTGACGTCACTTATTTTTCCTGTTGGGGTGAAGCCACCTCTGTGCGGCTGTGTTCTAGTGGCTGGTTCACGGAGGAGGGGAAATGTTCCTTCCTTTCCGGTTTCTTTTGAGAGTTGCATCCAGGTGAAGGAGGACACTTTGGCGCCTGATCTCTGTTGTGGAGGAGATGGTCTCCCCATGATCTCGGAGGTGGCGGTGCGGCTCCACTCTTTGTTTCGCCTTTGAAGGAACTTTGTTCCATCATCGTTAAGAAGGTTTCATCTCTAATGGATGGCATTACCTTATCGTTTTCTTTAGTCTTCCACAGGGCTGTACACTCCAAGTGGACTGTACTTTTGTTGTGGGAACAGTTTGTGGCTTCTGTGGGTTCATGGTGAGACATGCTAGCGGGCTTCTCTTTTATGAGGCATTTGTTAGGGCACGGTTGGGAAGGAGGCGGGGGTCCGACCTCCGATAAGTTTGTGTAGAGAGTGTCTACCGTGGTTGGTGTGTGCGCAGCTTCTAGGCAAACGTTGCCCGTAATGACCCACCCTAGGTCGAGCTTTTGAGCATAGGTGGAGTCGTGAGGGCCATTTATTTGTTCTCTCGCCTTGTGGACTCTTATGATGTCTCTTCCTAGCAGGAGCACTATCTGAGCCACTGGGTCCAAGGCAGGGATGAGGGGTGCTACGGTTTTGAAGTGCTCGTGGCGTAGTGCTGCTTCCGGTGTTAGGATCTCTTCCCTGTTGTTGGGAAGATCATTGCACTCGATCAGGGTAGGTAGAGGTAGGGAGGTCTCCCCATCAATAGATTCGATTTGGTAGCCGGTAACTCTTCTATCCATTTCTTCACTCACAC
Organism: Leptodactylus fuscus; assembly: GCF_031893055.1. Taxonomy (NCBI): domain Eukaryota; kingdom Metazoa; phylum Chordata; class Amphibia; order Anura; family Leptodactylidae; genus Leptodactylus; species Leptodactylus fuscus. The sequence goes on along the minus strand of NC_134266.1, from coordinate 85,709,731 downwards.
CTGAGCATGTCTTGAGCGAATATGAGGAGCTGTGTCCCCCAATTTTGAACATGTCGAAGAAGGATGAGCTCGCGAGAGACTTGTTGCTTTGTCTGTCGAGGACCGCGTATAGCTTTGCCGCCTTCTCCTTGTGGCCGATGGGGTAAACTGTAGCAAGACAGATCTAGGAGCAAGATCTATCGCTAAGCCCTCTCCCATCGACTTGGGTGCACTGGGTTGTCACTTCGGGAGGTGTCGTCTCTACCGCCTCCCTGCCATGCTCTGTACCCAGGTCTGAGGGTGTGAGGTCCATGGCGCTGGCCCTGGGTGTAAGGCTGTATTGTGCGCATTTGATGTTGGCTGTACAGGCTTTTGCAAGCTGGGAAGTTGATGCACAGCATCTGTAGCAAATGTGGTTCTCCTTGAGGAAGGTATTGCGATCTTCAATGGACTTCTCTCTAAATCCTCTGCATTTTAGCAGTGCATGAGGCTTCTTGTGCAGAGGGCATTCTCTGCATGGGTCTTCCCCTGAGGTCTCTGCAGTGCGGTAAGTTTCGCGTGAGGAGTTTGCAGGGAACACGTTGGTTTTGTACGCAGCAATGGGTGCGGTTTTTGAGTCGCAGGTCGCTGCAGGTTTACCAGTTCTGAGGTAGGTGGTGTCGATGGCTGCGAGTTCGAAGCTGGGGTCATTTCTAACCTTCATTTGTTGACACACAAAGTCTACGAAGAAGGAGAAAGGTGGGAATGGAACTTTATGTTGTTGTTTGCACTTAGATTCTTGGTTGATCCATCCCTCTTGTAGATTATAAGGCAGCTTCTGGACAAGGGGGTTGATGCCGCGTGCTGTGTCTAAGAGCGCAAGGCCTGGCAGGTCTCCACTAACTTTGGCGGATTGGAGCTCCAACAGTAGGTCCGTCAATTCCCTCAGCTTATGGAGGCGTTTGTTGGTGATTTTGGGGAAGGCGTTAATCCTTCTGAAGAGTGCATTCTCTATCACTTCTGGTGCGCCATAACACTCTTCGAGTCTCTCCCATATCATGCTCAACCCCGTTCTTTGGTACTTGACGTTGATGTCTCTGAGGCATCTAGATTGCTCTGCTAAATCGTCTCCTAGCCATTTGACCAGGAGGTTAATCTCTTCTCTCGCCGACAAACCAAGACCTCTGATGGAGTCTTCAAATGAGGCTCGCCAGGCTGTGAAGCTCTCGGGACGGTCATCGATCTTTGTGAATTCTTTGGTTATCAGTTCACGTCGTGTGAAGAAATGGAAGAAGTCAGGCGTTGTAGGATCTGGGGGTGCCACATCTGGAGTGGAGCCGCTGAGTAGGGGATGTTGTGGGCTGTAGCCGATGGAGAAAGCATTGTTTCTGTAGCAGCCGGGGTCTTCTCGTTCTCTCTTAAGGGGGCCGACCGCGCTGCAAGCATTCTGTGTTCTGGGTATGGGCTGTCCTGTGGGCTGGAGGTAAGCTGAAGGTGTTTGCTGTGTGACAAGATCCAGCCGGGACACGTCAACCGGGGTCGTCTCAGTCCACATTAAGGTGTCTCTGGAGAGAACAGCGGGATTGAATCAGTCACTGATTTGAAAAGAGGTCTAGGTTCACTTTGCTTGTAGACTTGGGGTTCCATTTTCTTGGCATTCACACCTTCACTTGGGGACATTCTGGTCGCCAGTCCCAGAGGCCCTTGATTCCTCTTGGACTGAGGGTCTTTTGGAAGACCCATGGTGTCAACGCTCGTGCTGGGTTGGCTGGCTCACAACTCGTTCTTTGTCTGTAAAGTAGAGGTATATTGCGGCCTCCACTTCTTCAAGAAGGTAGCTTTCGAGTTTCGCACTCGCCACCATAGGCTTTTGTGTATCGGCTTCCAGACAGGGAGCTTAGTAGGACATTTGGGTCCAAGCGGCACATTAGAAACTGTCGTGGTGTCTGTGGAAACTTGAGGCTGAATCTCTGAGTCGGATTCTGGCTCTAGTTGTCCGCGTGGGTCTTTATAAGGGCGGCTAGTTGTCAGGTTGTGAAGGACTGTTGACCCTTTACCTCTTTGGCGTCTATCGTTTACGTAGATGTAGGATCTCATAGTCTCATTGTGGCTGTAGCCTGACGTCACTTATTTTTCCTGTTGGGGTGAAGCCACCTCTGTGCGGCTGTGTTCTAGTGGCTGGTTCACGGAGGAGGGGAAATGTTCCTTCCTTTCCGGTTTCTTTTGAGAGTTGCATCCAGGTGAAGGAGGACACTTTGGCGCCTGATCTCTGTTGTGGAGGAGATGGTCTCCCCATGATCTCGGAGGTGGCGGTGCGGCTCCACTCTTTGTTTCGCCTTTGAAGGAACTTTGTTCCATCATCGTTAAGAAGGTTTCATCTCTAATGGATGGCATTACCTTATCGTTTTCTTTAGTCTTCCACAGGGCTGTACACTCCAAGTGGACTGTACTTTTGTTGTGGGAACAGTTTGTGGCTTCTGTGGGTTCATGGTGAGACATGCTAGCGGGCTTCTCTTTTATGAGGCATTTGTTAGGGCACGGTTGGGAAGGAGGCGGGGGTCCGACCTCCGATAAGTTTGTGTAGAGAGTGTCTACCGTGGTTGGTGTGTGCGCAGCTTCTAGGCAAACGTTGCCCGTAATGACCCACCCTAGGTCGAGCTTTTGAGCATAGGTGGAGTCGTGAGGGCCATTTATTTGTTCTCTCGCCTTGTGGACTCTTATGATGTCTCTTCCTAGCAGGAGCACTATCTGAGCCACTGGGTCCAAGGCAGGGATGAGGGGTGCTACGGTTTTGAAGTGCTCGTGGCGTAGTGCTGCTTCCGGTGTTAGGATCTCTTCCCTGTTGTTGGGAAGATCATTGCACTCGATCAGGGTAGGTAGAGGTAGGGAGGTCTCCCCATCAATAGATTCGATTTGGTAGCCGGTAACTCTTCTATCCATTTCTTCACTCACACCTGAGCATGTCTTGAGCGAATATGAGGAGCTGTGTCCCCCAATTTTGAACATGTCGAAGAAGGATGAGCTCGCGAGAGACTTGTTGCTTTGTCTGTCGAGGACCGCGTATAGCTTTGCCGCCTTCTCCTTGTGGCCGATGGGGTAAACTGTAGCAAGACAGATCTAGGAGCAAGATCTATCGCTAAGCCCTCTCCCATCGACTTGGGTGCACTGGGTTGTCACTTCGGGAGGTGTCGTCTCTACCGCCTCCCTGCCATGCTCTGTACCCAGGTCTGAGGGTGTGAGGTCCATGGCGCTGGCCCTGGGTGTAAGGCTGTATTGTGCGCATTTGATGTTGGCTGTACAGGCTTTTGCAAGCTGGGAAGTTGATGCACAGCATCTGTAGCAAATGTGGTTCTCCTTGAGGAAGGTATTGCGATCTTCAATGGACTTCTCTCTAAATCCTCTGCATTTTAGCAGTGCATGAGGCTTCTTGTGCAGAGGGCATTCTCTGCATGGGTCTTCCCCTGAGGTCTCTGCAGTGCGGTAAGTTTCGCGTGAGGAGTTTGCAGGGAACACGTTGGTTTTGTACGCAGCAATGGGTGCGGTTTTTGAGTCGCAGGTCGCTGCAGGTTTACCAGTTCTGAGGTAGGTGGTGTCGATGGCTGCGAGTTCGAAGCTGGGGTCATTTCTAACCTTCATTTGTTGACACACAAAGTCTACGAAGAAGGAGAAAGGTGGGAATGGAACTTTATGTTGTTGTTTGCACTTAGATTCTTGGTTGATCCACCCCTCTTGTAGATTATAAGGCAGCTTCTGGACAAGGGGGTTGATGCCACGTGCCGTGTCTAAGAGCGCAAGGCCTGGCAGGTCCCCACTAACTTTGGCAGATTGGAGCTCCAACAGTAGGTCCGTCAATTCCCTCAGCTTATGGAGGCCTTAGTTGGTGATTTTGGGGAAGGCGTCAATCCTTCTGAAGAGTGCATTCTCTATTACTTCTGGTGCGCCATAACACTCTTCGAGTCTCTCCCATATCATGCTCAACCCCGTGCTTGGGTACTTGACGTTGATTTTTCTGAGGCATCTAGAGAGCTCTGCTGATTCGTCTCCTAGCCATTTGACCAGGAGGTTCATCTCTTCTCTCGCCGACAGAACCAGACCTCTGATGGTGTCTTCAAATGAGGATCGCCAGGCTGTGAAGCTCTTGGGATGGTCATCGATCTTCGTGAGTCCTTTGGTTATCAGTTCACGTCGTGTGAAGAACTGGAAGAAGTCCGGCGTTGTAGGATCAGGGGGTGCCACTTCTGGAGTGGAGCCGCTGAGTAGGGGATGTTGTGGGCCGTAGCCGATGGAGAAACCATTGTTTCTGTAGCAGCCGGCCTGTTCTCGTTCTCTCTTAAGGAAGGCGACCGCGTTGCAAGCATTCTGTGTTCTGGGTATGGGCTGTCCTGGGGGCTGGAGGTAAGCTGAAGGTGTTTGCTGTGTGACAAGATCCAGCCAGGACACTTCAACCGGGGTCGTCTCAGTCCCTGGGCCAATGTGCGGGATGCTTTCTGGTTTGGCACGTTGTAGCACATAGTCTGAGGTACGCTGCATGCTGTCATGGTGGCTGGACCCGGGTCCAAGTACACTGCGGGGTCTGTCACATTTGGGGTCTACTGCTTCCTCTAAGGCTTCTGCTTCTGCCATAGCAGCCGCAGCTTCTCTATCTATTGCTAATTTCTTCAGTGAAGCTTCTAGGTGTTTGCAATTTGCACAACGGCAACTAGATGGGGCTAAGACGGGTAATATGAGATGCCTTGCTGGAGGCATAACACTCCCCGCCTGTTACACGAGGGTACCACATTAAGGTGTCTCTGGAGAGAACAGCGGGATTGAATCAGTCACTGATTTGAAAAGAGGTCTAGGTTCACTTTGCTTGTAGACTTGGGGTTCCATTTTCTTGGCTTTCACACCTTCACTTGGGGACATTCTGGTCGCCAGTCCCAGAGGCCCTTGATTCCTCTTGGACTGAGGGTCTTTTAGAAGACCCATGGCGTCAACGCTCGTGCTGGGTTGGCTGGCTCACAACTCCTTGAAGTTGATGCACAGCATCTGTAGCAAATGTGGTTCTCCTTGAGGAAGGTATTGTGATCTTCAATGCACTTCTCTCTAAATCCTCTGCATTTTAGCAGTGCATGAGGCTTCTTGTGCAGAGGGCATTCTCTGCATGGGTCTTCCCCTGAGGTCTCTGCAGTGCAGTAAGTTTCGCGTGAGGAGTTTGCGGGGAACACGTTGGTTTTGTACGCAGCAACGGGTGCGTTTTTGAGTCGCAGGTCGCTACAGGTTTACCAGTTCTGAGGTAGGTGGTGTCGATGGTTGCGAGTTTGAAGCTGGGCTCATTTCTAACCTT